>NC_089840.1:6578202-6720702 GCF_035609145.1 Eleutherodactylus coqui | reverse complement strand
TTTCACACAGGTTTTCCTGCACACAGACTCCGGGCAGAGAGGTCAGAGGTCACACTCTGATCACAGCATTGGCGGCCGACGCTGCTGCCTGGCACAAAGTGAGTTAAATACTTGTTGGGTTGCTGCCCAGCTGGGGGCACTATTAGTATTGGGGATACTAATGGGAGTCACTTTTACTACTGGGGATACTCTTGGGGACAGCATAACTACTGGGGCTACTAACAAGGTCACTATTACTACTGGGGCCTCTATGGAGGAAACTTATACTACTGGAGCCACTATCGAGGCACTTTGGGGGTGGAGGTGGGGTCACTGTTACTACTAGGGCCACTAAAAAGGTCACTATTACTACTAGGGCTACTATGGGGGTCACTATTACTACTAAGGACACTATTACTTCTAGGGTCACTCTGAGGACCATTATTACCACTGCGGCCACTATGGGGTCACTATTACTACTGGGGCCACTACAGGGGACACTGTTACTACTGGGTCCACTATGAAGGTCATATTACTATTGGTGCCACTAGCAGGATCACTATTACTGCTGGGCCCACTAATGGGATGACTACAACTACTGGGGCTATTAAGAGGGCCAAAATTACTATTTGTGTTGGCACACTATTGGGGCCACTACTGGGGGCATTTTTAATTTCACTGTTATTACTGGGGCCACTAAGGTGTTCACTATTACGGCCACTACTGGAGCCTCTATTACTCTGTTACTCCAGACAAGTCTCAATGATTTAAATACATGTTGGATATCTTGTGTATCAGCACTTGTAATGCCTCTTAAATTAGCAGTTTTTTTGGCGGGGGGGTGGGGGGAGGTTGGTCGCCATTTCATACTTCGCCCCAGGCAGCAAAAAAGGCTTGTGGCACCCCTGCACCCGGGCCCTGGTGTCTGAGGGGCCACATAAGAAGACACAAATATTAAAATGGCAGTGGGGGCTGTGTTACAGATTTTGCAGTGGGAATCGGGAGCTCGACGTTACGCCCCCGACTGCCGATCTGATGTTTTGCGCAGATGACAGGCCCTTCAAGCTTCAATGGCCTTTAAAGGATTTTTGAGAAGACATAGTATAGACAAGGGCCATTAAACCCAGGATTTCATTTTTTGAGATGTTTTCATTTATTTGGCGCCACCGTAATAAGAATCAGCCGAAGCATCGGGAGAAGACGAGCGCAGGAGGAGAGGCTTTTCCGATTTGTCCTGTGGAAGCAGAGCAGAGTCCTGGCAGCGCCGCCGCCTCGCAGAGAACATCTAATTCAGCAGTAAATTATTCCCAGTCCCGCTCGTGGCGGCCGTCCATTTAGGATGCAGCTCTGAATAACATAAAAAGCAAATGAATTTGCTGTGGAAACATTATGGAGGCGCGAGAGCCAACGAGTGCGTGACTGGCGGAAAGAAGCCAAGGTCGATTCCAGAAATCTTTTGTGAATGAAGTTATCTCCTTCCTTTTATGTCTGTCTCAGGACATCTTGTAAGTCGGAGTCTCTGATCGCTAACATCCACGCCGGGAAGCATCATGAATATTCGCCGTGGTCAGTGTTTCATGTCTGCAGTCTGAGTCGTATGGCTTCAATGTAAAGACGGGATGTATCCGCGATGAAAGATCTAAGACAGCCATTATTAATTTCTGTTTGTGTTTTGTTCTGCATAGATTTCCAACTTCTGAGCCAGCATAATCATTATAGTCAACCCTTATAACACACATCCGGGACTACTTAAAGGGGAACTACAGTATAATAGTGCATGGAGTTCATTAAGAGCTACATACACTATGCCGACAGAAGCATTGGGACGCACATAGAAGGGGATCAAATTGGATTTTATTCACATTTATCAGTCCAATATTGGCCTCCTTTGGCATCAATGCCTGCAGTCCCCTCCGTGGCCACTTTCTACCAAATTCCCATAGATGTGGGGAGGGATTTGCCTCCATTCCTGAAGGAGCTTCAGATAGTGATGTGGGGGATGATGGGTGTGTTGGGCGCACGGATACGGTGTTCTAGTTCACCTCAAAGATGCTTGATGGGATTGAGATCCAGACTTTGGGGCGGCCAATGAAGTCTGCAGACGTTCTGCTCCCCCACACTGCGTGCCGTATGACATGGCATTCGGTCATGTTGGTGGAGACACGGAGCTGTACCCGAGTATTACCACAGGGGAGGTGATGCCACATCGTTCGGGATGTCCCTGTGCCCATTCGTGTTGAGGGTGGACTTGACTATAACCAATGGTCCTAGCCCTTTCCAGCAGAACCCCCCCCCCCCCACATAACAGACCCTCCTCCAAACCTCACTGTTGGGACGATGCAGTCACATAGTAACCGCTTTCCAGACAACCGCCACACCCAAGTGCCACCATCGGATCAGAAGATGGTGGACTGTGATTCATCTGTCCACAACACTTGCTTCCACTCACTTACAGTCCGTCGCCCCAAACCCCATCGCAGGCACCGCTTTGCATTTACTGCTGTGATGTTGTGTGCCGCCGCTCGTCCATGGTAACCCTTCACATGCCGTTCCCTTACGGAGGGTTCTGGTGCTAATGGATGTTCCAATGTCCTGTAAGACCCCCCGAGTGAGGGCAGACGATGTGTGTGATGTATTCACAGCTCGTATAAGTCTTCGCTGCCCACGTTCTGTCAGTTTATGAGGTCTCCCTGAAAGAGGGCGGCACCGCACACACCAGATGGCTTCCATCTCCCAATAACATGGCCAACAGTAGGAGGGTCCAGAAGCTGCAATGTCCGTACTGATTGGTTGGTGATATCCCCTCACCAGACCCCATTGTCAGCTCTACACCTGGTGACATCCCCCCTACTAGACCCCGTTGTCATCTCAACACCTGGTGACATCCCACCGTCAGACCCCGTTGTCATCTCTACACCTGGTGACATCCCCCCACCAGACCCCATTGTCAGCTCTACATCAGGTGGCATCCCCCCACCATACCCCGTTGTCAGCTCTACACCTGGTGACATCCCACCACCAGACCCCGTTGTCAGCTCTACACCTGGTGACATCGCCCCACCAGACCCTGTTGTCAGCTCTACACCTGGTGACGTCCCACCACCAGACCCCGTTGTCAGATCTACACCTGGTGACATCCCCCTGCCCGACCCTGTTGTCATCTCTACACCTGGTGATGTCCCACCACCAGACACCGTTGACAGCTCTACATTTCTGGGCATTCCCCCACCAGACCCCGTTGCCCAGCTGCTGCCACATTCCGTAAGGCGCTTGTATGCTCGACTGCCTTTTAGAGGTCCCACAATTGCTCCCAGTTTCTACATCTCCAGGCTATCTTGACTCTTATAGACACCTCGCCCCACTGGAAAGTGCCTGAGCAAAAGGTTTCTAGTGTTCCAAGTGAAGATGTTCCAATATTCTGCTTCGGGAGAGGTAACACTCCTTAGGGAGAGCACCAAGAAGGTGAGTGAGGAGACCTATAAGGCCATCCATGCTTATCTGGGTAATATGCAAATAAGGGGGATGGAACAATACCTCTGCAGCGCCACCTATTGGATGACAGCATGTCTTCAAATTAATCCTTTCTACAGGTCTGTAGAGCAATGATTTGGAATTATTACCTGCTTTGACTCTGTGACTTTATACTCAGCTTTCCTGAGCTCTGCTTGTTCTGACCTCAGCCTGTATTCTCTCTACATCTTGCCTGATTGCCGCCTGCCATGATCTACAGATTGATTTACCTTATTGCATGAACTTCGCCTGCCTAATCTTGGCCTGTTGTACTGATTAGTCCTTGCCTATCTCTTTAGCACCTCTGTAGTGCCTCTTGGTCAGCCAGGGACAGCTATCACTGCACTGAGAATACTCTTGAGGATACGACCTGAAGGTTCCCTGCAGCGAAGACCACATCCCTCAATAGGGATTAAAGGAGGAAGATCAGGGGACCCCTTAGAGCAGCCCTCAGGAGTAGCCCAAAGCCAATCAGTTCTTCCGACTCCATCAATGATGTCTTTTCTTATGTAATGTGAACAAATTATTTCAATTTCCTGCAGTAAGGAACGGACATCGGTCCCACCCTAAAAACACAAAATCAAAAACAAAAAGCCTAAGTAATAAAAAAGATCCTGTTGTTTCTCGCCACCAAGACCCCAAAAATCCTCATTCTTGAAATGGAAAATAGTAACAAAATAGAAGAAATCTAATAAATACTAATAATAAAGCGCTGCCATGTATACAGCAAGCGGAGCCCCGCTGCCAGCCCGGACGTCAGAACAATCGGCAGACAATGACAGAAAAAATGTCTATTTCAGGATTCTATTTTTAGGTGATAAATTTGAATTGGAAAAAAAATAACTTTTTTCACACATTAGATGTCAAAAAAGAAGGATAAAAGAATGGGAAAAATAACCCCCCCTCCCCCCTCCCCCAGAAGTGGTGGAAATAGAAGGTGCAAAAATCATGTTAATGAACTAAATAAAGACCAGGCTAGGGCTACACAGCATCGTTCCCGGATCGATCAGCTATCAGTTGCAGTGCAGCCCTGCGATCCCCGACTCTTATATCACTGCGGTTCACACCTCACAGGCAGCCCCAACCTGCAGATTGTGAAAATCCAACTTCACTAGATTTTTTGTGATTTGTGTTGCAGTTCCAGCTACTTGCGAGGTGCGAAACAACCTGTATTGACTTCTATTAGATTAGGGGAACGTAGAGCTACACTGCAGTCTTTAGTTGCGTCACTCACGTGCCCCGTGCCATGCCCAAGTTTCTGTGCACCCCAACCATATATCCTGCAGGTCAGCTACCAAGGAAGCAAAAGACTCCCCGGAGCGCCTCTGCTATCACCATACTATGGACTCAGCGCCTCTCCTGTTCTCCTAGAGGACTGGCAGCATGTGGCCTGGTCTGATGAGTCACGGTAACAATTGTCTTGGACTGGTAGGGTTCGTGTTTGGTGCCCATCCCATGAAGCCATGGAGCCCATTTAACAACAAACTGGTGCAGGGTGTTCTCATGGCATTAGTTGGGTCCACTGGTCCGCCAAAACATGACAATGACCGGTGACTGCCACGCTTCACTGCTCAATGATCACTTGCAGCTCTTCATGTACCCCCACAATGCTGAGATATTCCAGCAGGATAATGTAACGTAGTATCGGGCCAAAGTTGTCCAGAATTGGTTGGAGGAACATTCTGGAGAGTTCCTACAAATAGTGCGGCCGGCACGTTCACCCGACATGAGCCCAATCAAGCATTTATGGGACGTGATGGAGAGGTCCATTCACACCAGAGATCCCGCACCTACAAATACCACACAGCTGTGATCGGCTATCCAGGCGGTTCAACAGCCCTCCAGATGTCTTCCATCCACTTGTGGAATCAATGCCACATTGAATTGTTACACTTCGCTAAAGGAGGTCCTACACGATATTAGTTCCTGTCCCATGACTTTTGGCATGTCAGTATTTATACATATGTGGATTTTTAGGTTTTATCATATATTCAAGTTGCCTTCTCGAAGGAGGGGTGAATGTTTTGTATGGCCCTCAACTTACGTAACCGAATAGTAGCAGTGATTTCACAGAGAATTACGGCATGGCTGCTTGTCTTACGCAGTTCATGGAGCCGGTCCGTCAGGAAGTCCTGTAAGATAGAACAGAAGGGAGAATGACTGAGGCACACTAAACGAGGCCGATTAACAGAAAATTAGATTAAAAACACAGATTGTGAATACAAAATTGTGTAATCCCGGTTCAACGTAAATACTACAAGGGCATGAGTTTCTGCATCTATAGAGTCTAATTGTTGGATCCCATCTTGCTCTAGAGCCTCGCAGCCGCACAGAACGTAATATACTGTAATGTAATAAATGGAGGCCTGGTCCGCAGCCAGAGAGGACAGAAACCAGGCCAAGAGAGAATTCTTCTCAATTTTCTACATTTCTGAAGTTCTGAGAAGAGGCGACACAAGTCTTAGAAACCGAGGAGTCCATTCCAAAGTCATTATTTACTAATGTGTGTACTCCAAGGGGGACCAATAAAACATCAGCACTAGATTAAAAAACAAAAACAAAACTAGAATAAAATGTAAGTTTGCAATAAAGGAAGAAACCCCTGGGGACCCCGAGGCCAATGGGAAGAGATTCCCAGTAATGGGACTCCATACAAAGAAATCTGGGGTCCGAATTACATAAATTCACGTGAATCTCAGATGAACCATTTCTTTGTATCTGCATTGGATGTTTTTGTTGATGTTTTTGGATATGGAGACTGATGTGTTATGTTCCATCAGATTCTGTGTTCTGCCTTGATGTGGCACCTGATGAAGCGTGGTACAGAAGCACAAGGAGGGCGTATTGCTCCATACTAAGGCTCTGCCAATGCGGGGCACCTAGGGCTGGGTTCACACACTGCTGTTTTTGATGTGTTCTTCATACTGTTCCTCTCTTTAGGGTCCACCACTGGCTTTGGCTAAAAATACAGCTCAAAAACTGCATTAAAGTCAGCAGCAACTGTGCTCTGTGTGAACCTGGTCTTAGGCCACCATGCAGTTGTGATGAGAATTCCCATGTGTTTGTATGGGCAAAACATGGAGTGGATCCAAAAAAACAGTAGAACTATATGTTGCTCAGCTATAGCATTAAAGGAGTTTTGTCATAAAAAAAAATTCTATACTCATCTATTCCTCCCCAGGCAGACTCCTTACTGCATCTTCTCCTCACGGATCCTCTCCAGTCCCCCAGGTCACCTCACTGCAAGCCATCCGGATCCTCTACTCCTTGTTATGAAGCCTGCATTCCTCTTTCTCCTGCAGGTCAGTGCAGGTTATGTCGCTGTGACACGGATGTAACCTTCACTGGCTAGGAAGGAATGCTGATCTATTGCAGAGACAACGGGCATGAGCAGTCTCTGAAGTAGCTCGGTACCCCCTGCTAGGCTGTGAACTAGTGATGTAGTGTACATTGCTGGGCAAGAAGAAGAAGCCTGTGAATGGATGCTTTGTCACAGGAAGCAGAAGAATCAGCCAGCTGGAGTTGAGGTGACCCTCTGGGACTGCAGGAGGCAGGAGAAGCTCAGCGAGGAGAAGATGCGGTAAGTAGACTGACAGGGGAGAAATAGTTTTTTTTTTAATGACAGAACCCCTTTAATATCTAATATGGTATAGATAAGCCCAGTGCTGCCAACACAGCTCTGACCATCACGGCCCTGACTCTATAAAACCTCTAAAGAGTCCTGTGGTATCGGCAACAGATCCTGTAAGTTGCTCGGTGCGGCCTCCGTGGATCGGTCTTATTTTCCAGCACATCCCACAGATGCGCCATTGGATTGAGATCTGAGGATTTGGAGGACTAGTCGTCACTTCATCTGTCCTGTTCCTGAGTAGTTCCTACAGTGCGGCCGGCACATCATCCTGCTAGGGGCACTGCCATTAGGAAATCCCACTGCCATGAAGGGCGAACTTGTCCGTCCAATGTTACATAGAAGGTATGAGTCACATCCACATGATGCCAGGAGCCAGGTACCCAGCAGGACATCGCCCATCACACGGCCTCGCCAACTTGTCTGCTTCCCATCCTGGTGTCTTCTCTTCCCCAGGTAAGTGACGCCCCGGTTGGCCACATGATGTAAGACATGACTCATCAGACCGGGCGCCTTCTTCCATTGCTCCATGGTCTAGTTCTGATGCTTATATGCCCATTAGTAGTTTTGGCAGTAGACAGAGGTCACATGGGCACTCTAATCGGTCTGTGGCTATACCACCCTGTACACAGCAAGCTGTAGTGTCCTGTCTGATCTGACACCTTTCTATCATTGCAGGAAAAAAACATATCAGCTTTTTGTCCTATGGTTGCCCTTCTGTGGGATTGGACTAGATGGGCATCAGTCATACCTC
Organism: Eleutherodactylus coqui; assembly: GCF_035609145.1. Lineage (NCBI taxonomy): Eukaryota > Metazoa > Chordata > Amphibia > Anura > Eleutherodactylidae > Eleutherodactylus > Eleutherodactylus coqui. The sequence continues at coordinate 6,712,831 of NC_089840.1, read as the reverse complement.
AGGTGCATCAATGAGCCTTGGGCACCCATGAACCTGTCACCCGTTCACCAGTTGTCATAACTGATTGCCCCCCAAAACCATGTCTCTAGGGGTTGGACCTGAAACCACAGCAGGGTTGCCCTGTCTCCAAAACTCCAATGGATACCTTTTTCATAGAATCTTAGAATGGTAGAGAGCAGGATCACTAAATCATTCCAGACAGATGTCTGTCCAGCCTTTGTTTGAAGACTTCCATTGAAGGAGAACTCCCCACCTCCTGTGGTAACCTGTTCCACTCATTGATCACCCTCACTGTCAGAAAGTTTTTCTAATATCTAATCTGTGTCCCCTCAGTTTATCACTTTGCTCCAGACAGAATCGAGACTCATCGCTAAACACATCTATTCTCTATTTATGTGTCCAGTTGCACCCAGTGGTACAGCAGGGTAAATCGGGTTAATGGAACACACTGCATGGGGATCTGAGAATGCGACCCGGCTCGGATCTGTGCTGCAGTCACGTCACCTACATTATGGTACAAACATACTGGAGATATGTAAGTGAGGTAGGTCCTCAGGTAAAGACTCAATGTGTGTACACAGGTAGTGACTTACTCAGCCTGCCAATTAAAATGCGCAAGCTCAAGCCAACACCAGAGGAGCACATATTCATCCGCCAGTTACAGACAAGATATTGGACAACACTTGTATTACTTTGGGACTGTGTACGGGCGACCACCATTGCTGGGTTGTCAAGTTGGGAGGTAGTACCGTGTGTTCTAGGTGTCGCGGATCTCTGCGATGCATAACAGATTGTTACCATCTCCTACTCCCGGTAGAGTTAAGTATCGGACAGTCAGTCAGGTTGTCTAACATTTCTGAATAATCGCATGTTACATATCTATTACCAGGAGCTTCTCCAAGTTTATGTGTTACAATATATATTTTTGTAAGCCCGGCGTCCGCATTGTACCCCGATCCCCGCGCCACCTGTCCCTACTGCGACGAGAACATTGATGTCCGGCACTGACGTTCCTGCTTCTGCTTCTATGTTTTTGTCTGTTGGGTATGGAAGTAACTTGAGTCCCACTTAGTTCTGCCAGACTCACCCAACCTCCATCTGTAGTGAGAGTGTTCTCCCACAAACTCTTTCCCCTGTTTGCGAGCTTTCAGCTTCCAGCAGTGCGTCTAGTGAAAGTGTCCGCGGACCGCCCTGGAGCCGCTCCAAGTCCAGCAGTTCTGTTTGTTTGAAGAGGATCTGCCACTCTAATTACTAAATTAGCCGGCTCACCATGTTTCATTCATCATTATCCCTTCTGCATCTGGTCTCTGCTCCGCATTCGTTGCCTGCGATGACTCACATATGATGAATTGAAACCCCCTTTTTTTCCCTTCTTCAAAGTGGCCACCACTAATTGTTACTATTCTGAGCGTAGGGAGCAGCACAGGTGAAACATATGGTTTAAACAAGAATAATTACACGTAGTGATGTGAACCGGCGGCCAGGTGTGCGCGGGGCCGACTGGGAGCTTTAATGTGCGCCAGGTGAGGAGCGGGACGCGGCTACTATTTCCATTCAGGCCGTGGATGGCGTTCCTGCACGCAGGTGTGCGCCGCTTCTCCACCGTCAGTGCAATAAAGTCATATCGCTTACCTTCTACCTCCTGGGTGACCCGTGTCGTTCGCCGCTCCCCGTGTAATTCGCCGCTCCCCGAAAAAAGAAGATCCCATGCAGTTTTTGCAAAGAATTCTAGAAAATCTCCAGACTTTTTATGTGTTATTGAGTTTCTGGATGATTCAGCATTTGGTGATTACTTCTTTTACTGGAAGTCATTGCTTCACAGAAGGTGAAAAGTTTAACACGTACCGCGTTGGCTAAGCTTTGCCATATAGGGGTTAAAGGTCGACGCCAGTAATATCGTAGCGTCTTCTTATAAGTATTCATTAAGGACCCGTCCAGAGATCCTAATACATCTTCTTAGTGGTGGATCTGCTAGTGCCGCCATAACGGAGATGGATACAGTTTTCCATAACTGAGAAGGTAATAAAGACCCCATAACAATGACAGCAACCAGAGGCGTAACTTGTATCTGTGGGCTCCAATGCAACATCGCCAGCAGGGGCCCAACTATAATGTTACATTTATACTACTGGTCCCCTCAGAAGGGGGAGGGAGAGACATAAGGAGCCCAAAGACTCCAGGGCCGAGGTGCACTTTTTGCACCCACTGTAGTTATCCCTGTGACAGCCGGAGTGCCCCTGTAGTGACCCAGTACATCATCCTGGTCCCCTTCGTAAATGTCATACGTTTGTCCTATGTGGATGCACTGTGCAAAGCTGTCTTGTTGTATTGAGTGTGTGTGTTGCACAGCTGCGGCACTTGAGAGGTTAACTTTAATAAAATCAAAGTCTGCATGTAAATGTATCAGTTTGTCATGTGGTGTGAGAGAGCCTATAAATGTGAGTGCGTGAGAGCAGGAAAAGGTCTTAGGAGTGGTCTTCCATCTGGCCTGCCACCTGAGTTCCACCTAACACAGACCAGATGGAAGCACCTTCAGCCTTCTTCTGGTGAAGATGGAAGCGGAGGAGAGATTCCCCGTGCTGCTTATGTTCTGGATGTGAGTGGAGTGAGCCCCCAAACGTGAGAGAGCATTTGTAAGTACCTACTTGGACCACCACGTAGAGGTACACCCATTAATTGTCATACCCACCCGTCTTCAAGTCAGGGTGAAGGTACTGCAAGAAAATAGTCTTTGGTCACACACGTGAGCCTATGAGAGTCGTGTGGAAGCACTACATTGTGAAGTAATTTGCCTGCACTGTAAAGTCTTTAACTGATCTGCCTTGTGTAATCTGTTCAAGTTTTCCAGTAAAGTTTATTTTTGGGCTCTAACCCTTCCTAGAGATCCGTGGTACTAAGAACTGCCTGTGGCTGCATTTCTTCTGCGCCGAGGGTCATACCACTGTGTAGGAATGGTGGCGGGACGTGTGACAACTACAACCCCTGCTATCCTGTGTATTGGGCATCTCCCTATCCTAGGGGTGTCCTGTGGCCTATAGTGATACTCTGGCCTTGGCTGCGTGTTATCCCTCAGGGTAGGAGTCTGGTAAGTGCCGCTGTGACAAGCCAACACTTTACCCTCCTAGCTCCCCACGTATGCCAGGTGTCCGGGGTCTCCCTATCGGACGCTGCAGTACCCCGATTTCAGGATTCGAACCTCTGCGGGGAAACCCCACTGGATTATGATGTACTGGGCCACTACACCTCCATAACAGACACACTCAGGTAGATTTAACCCCTTTTTTTCATTTTTGCTTTTTCCTCCCCGTTTTCAAAAAGATCATAACTCTTTTATTTGTCCCTTCACATCGCAGTCTGAGGGCTTGTTGTTTTTTGTGGGACGAGTTGTATTCCTCAATGCTACCATATAATGTCCGGGAAACTTTAAAACATTTCTAAGTGGAGTGAAATGGAAAGAATCGCGATCCTGTCATGTTTGTGGAGTTTTGTCCTTACACGGGGGCGGCACGACTACAACAACACCACATTTAGATTGGTTTTTTTGCTGTACGAGTTTTAAAAAATATCTTTGGAAAAAATAACATTATTTTCTGCCGCAATCTTCTGACTTTTTTATTTTTCCATTGACATACTTCGATGAGCGCTCGCTCGCTCGCTTTGGTGGGACGTCCTCTAGTTTCTATTGATACCATTTGGAGTGCGTACGACTTTCTGATAACTTTTAGTTACATTTTTTCTTGGAGACGGGGGGACCAATAAAAGCACAACTAGTAATTATTAGGAAATTATAATACCAGTGTTTCTGGTGGCGCTACATGGTACATTCATTATGATGCCCACACATTACGCACACAGCGCTACTACATTGTATATCCATTACATCCATCCTGACCCCAAACATCAAACAGCTCTGCTACATCTTGATTCACACACATCATGCACACACAGCCCTGCTATTTCACACATCACGAGACTCCTAGATACAGTGATCACCCCTGGTCATGTGATTCCTGACTCCACCCACACAGGTGATCACATGATGGTGACATCATCACAGGTCCTGATAGTAGCTGCTGTGGGTTTATCCAGTATATAATACTTTCTACCAAACTGCACAATGGCTCCTCCCACAGCAGTGACATCACCACAGGTCCTTCAGCCCACCGGATCTCTGTGGTGGCGGTAGGTCGGTGTCTTCTGCCAGGACTGCTGAGTTGTGTGTGAGATAATAACGGCTCATGAGAATAAATACATTGGAATCAATGTGCCATTAACAAATGTGAGTTCCATCCGTATCGCTATCAGACGGCGCGTGAAAATCGTGAATACAGCCTGAGATTTCACACATGCCATAAAATCGTGCAATGCGAGAGTGAGAAAGAACGCAGAATTATGAAGCCAAGGCTTTTCAATGGTTTCCTTCACATTTACGATGTTTTCACTGATGCTATGCCCTATCTGCCATGTCCGTTTTTTTTTTAAATCTCCCATGCTTCTCTACGGCGCCTCCTTTTTATTGCTTCGTGAAGCACAAACTTCAGATTTTTGTGCGATGTGTTTTTAACATTAGAAACTCCTATTGACTTTTACACTAATAAATTGCGACAAAGTCGCGCGGAAAATGCAAGCGGCAGCGATAAAAAATCATCAGTGAGGCTCAAAAATCAAGGGAAAAAAGATGCAATTTTCGTGCGTTGATATCGTGAGCGCCCGTGTGAAACTACCCCAGCAGAGACAGCAACACGGTGTGATCACAGCCACGCTGCGCCCATAATAGTTACAGTCCTCCATGACAGTCACGGCCGCCGCTCCATTAGAGAGACAGCCACAGTCCTCCATATCAGAAAGACTGAGACGCGCTGTCCTATAAGACAGTCACAAAATGCCTGTCAAAAGTATGATTGTCAGTGCCATCCACAGTGCCCCCATAGCAGTGCATTCCACAGTGCTCCGATAACAGTGCCATCCACAGTGCCCCCATAGCAGTGCATTCCACAGTGCTCCGATAACAGTGCCATCCACAGTGCCCCCACAACAGTGCCATCCACAGTGCCCCCATAACAGTGCATTCCACAGTGCTCCGATAACAGTGCCATCCACAGTGCCCCCATAACAGTGCCATCCACAGTGCCCCCATAACAGTGCCATCCACAGTGCCCCCATAACAGTGCATTCCACAGTGCCCCTATAACAGTGCCATCCACAGTGCCCCCATAACAGTGCATTCCACAGTGCTCCGATAACAGTGCCATCCACAGTGCCCCTATAATAGAGACAGCACCGTACTCTGAAAATAGGGACAGTCATTGTGATCAATAATAGAGACAGCAACAGTGCCCTATAAGAAAGACAGTAGTAAAGTGCCCCCATAACAGTCACAGTGCCCCCATAACACTCACAGTGCCCTCATAACAGTCGCAGTGCCCCCATAACAGTCACAGTGCCCCCATAACAGTAGCAGTGCCCCCATAACAGTCACAGTGCCCCCATAACAGTCGCAGTGCCCCCATAACAGTCACAGTGCCCCCATAACAGTCACAGTGCCCCCATAACAGTTGCAGTGCCCTCATAACAGTCACAGTGCCCCCATAGCAGTCACAGTGCCCCCATAACAGTTGCAGTGCCCTCATAACAGTCACAGTGCCCCCATAAAAGTCACAGTGCCCCCATAACAGTTGCAGTGCCCTCATAACAGTCACAGTGCCCCCATAACAGTCACAGTGCCCCCATAATAGTCACAGTGCCCCCATAACAGTCGCAGTGCCCTCATAACAGTCACAGTGCCCCCATAAAAGTCACAGTGCCCCCATAACAGTTGCAGTGCCCCTATAACAGTCACAGTGCCCCTATAACAGTCACAGTGCCCCCATAACACTCACAGTGCCCCCATAACAGTCACAGTGCCCCCATAACAGTCACAGTGCCCCCATAACAGTCACAGTGCCCCTATAACAGTCACAGTGCCCCCATAACAGTCACAGTGCCAGCATAACAGTCACAGTGCCCCCAGAACACTCACAGTGCCCCCATAACAGTCACAGTGCCCCCATAACAGTCACAGTGCCCCCATAACAGTCACAGTGCCCCTATAACAGTCACAGTGCCCCCATAACACTCACAGTGCCCCCATAACACTCACAGTGCCCCCATAACACTCACAGTGCCCCCATAACAGTCACAGTGCCCCCATAACACTCACAGTGCCCCCATAACAGTCACAGTGCCCCCATAACAGTCACAGTGCCCCCATAACAGTCACAGTGCCCCCATACCACTCACAGTGCCCCCATAACAGTCACAGTGCCCCCGGGCTTGAGAAAGGTGCCTGTGTGCACTGAAACGCGTTGCCCGTTGTTTTAGCGAAGTTTGAAAATAAAGGTGTTATTACTTCATCTCTAAACGTGTGGAAACATCTATCTGGAGACGGAAGGAGATATCACTTCAAGGAGGGGGCTCATGGTCATCATACCCCCCTCCTCCTCAGTAAGTGTAACTCCTATATATTCTTGACAGACTACTATTTGTGGTTACACACTATTTATTGAGCGCAGAAAATTTTGTTTGCTGATAGCTCTTTTGTATTTCATTTCTTTGGGATCACTCTCTTATGAGAGACCCCAACTATTTCTGCAGCTCTCCCCCTTACATTGGAGGATCAGAATAGTGTCGGTTTCCATTGAATGACAACCTTGAGGCGCTATCTGGTTACATCTTCTTGTGTACAGTGCCCCCATAACAGTCGCAGTGCCCCCATAACACTCACAGTGCCCCCATAACAGTCACAGTGCCCCCATAACAGTCGCAGTGCCCCCATAACACTCACAGTGCCCCCATAACAGTCGCAGTGCCCCCATAACACTCACAGTGCCCCCATAACAGTCGCAGTGCCCCCATAACAGTCGCAGTGCCCCCAAAACACTCACAGTGCCCCCATAACACTCACAGTGCCCCCATAACAGTCACAGTGCCCCCATAACAGTCGCAGTGCCCCTATAACAGTCGCAGTGCCCCTATAACAGTCGCAGTGCCCACATAAGAGTTGCAGTGCCCCCATAAGAGTTGCAGTGCCCCCATAAGAGTTGCAGTGCCCCCATAACAGTCGCAGTGCCCCCATAACAGTCGCAGTTCCCCCATAACAGTCACAGTGCCCCCATAATAGTCACAGTGCCACCATAACAGTTGCAGTGCCCCCATAACAGTCGCAGTGCCCCCATAACAGTTGCAGTGCCCTCATAACAGTCACAGTGCCCCCATAACAGTCGCAGTGCCCCCATAACACTCACAGTGCCCTCATAACAGTCACAGTGCCCTCATAACAGTCACAGTGCTCCCATAACAGTCACAGTGCCCCCATAACAGTCACAGTGCCCCCATAACAGTCACAGTGCCCCCATAACACTCACAGTGCCCCCATAACAGTCACAGTGCCCCCATAACAGTCACAGTGCCCCCATAACAGTCACAGTGCTCCCATAACAGTCACAGTGCCCCCATAACAGTCACAGTGCCCCCATAACAGTCACAGTGCTCCCATAACAGTCACAGTGCCCCCATAACAGTCACAGTGCCCCCATAACACTCACAGTGCCCCCATAACAGTCACAGTGCCCCCATAACAGTCACAGTGCCCCCATAACAGTCGCAGTGCCCCCATAACAGTCACAGTGCCCCCATAACAGTCACAGTGCCCCCATAACAGTCGCAGTGCCCCCATAAAAGTAGCAGTGCCCCCATAACAGTCGCAGTGCCCCCATAACAGTCACAGTGCCCCCATAACAGTCGCAGTGCCCCCATAAAAGTCGCAGTGCCCCCATAACAGTCACAGTGCCCCCATAACAGTCACAGTGCCCCCATAACACTCACAGTGCCCCCATAACAGTCGCAGTGCCCCCATAACAGTCGCAGTGCCCCTATAACAGTCGCAGTGCCCCTATAACAGTCGCAGTGCCCACATAAGAGTTGCAGTGCCCCCATAAGAGTTGCAGTGCCCCCATAACAGTCGCAGTGCCCCCATAACAGTCGCAGTGCCCCCATAACAGTCACAGTGCCCCCATAATAGTCACAGTGCCACCATAACAGTTGCAGTGCCCCCATAACAGTCGCAGTGCCCCCATAACAGTTGCAGTGCCCTCATAACAGTCACAGTGCCCCCATAACAGTCGCAGTGCCCCCATAACACTCACAGTGCCCTCATAACACTCACAGTGCCCTCATAACAGTCACAGTGCCCTCATAACAGTCACAGTGCCCCCATAACAGTCACAGTGCCCCCATAACAGTCACAGTGCCCCCATAACACTCACAGTGCCCCCATAACAGTCACAGTGCCCCCATAACAGTCACAGTGCCCCCATAACAGTCACAGTGCTCCCATAACAGTCACAGTGCCCCCATAACAGTCACAGTGCCCCCATAACAGTCACAGTGCCCCCATAACAGTCACAGTGCCCCCATAACAGTCACAGTGCCCCCATAACACTCACAGTGCCCCCATAACAGTCACAGTGCCCCCATAACAGTCGCAGTGCCCCCATAGGAGCTACAGTCCTCTCACAAAGCAGCAGCAATACACCCAAATGGCCACAACTGGACATATCTGATCGATTCCCATCTATTGCACTGGTACCCCCTCCCGGCGGTCTAGTGCCCCCTCCATTTACCCCACAATTAGTTATTTACAGCACGTTGGATACGTCATCCATTACTCGTAGGAGATACAAATAGTCCAGCGATGACTGCAGAATAACAGACCGGTCCTGTGTGCGGAGCTCGGGAGGGGTGAACCGGACGGTGCGGCATTATGCTATACATTTCATCCACAACACCAGATTCAGGTCATGGGGCTCAGAGCGGGGTAAAGCAGACCTCCTCCTCCTCCGACGTCCTCTCATCCATTCATCAGAGTGTTATCACCTCGCTACAGCGAAATCCAGTTATTATAACGTCACTATCCACATTAAAAGTAACGATGTAGATCTGCCGCTTTACCCCCCGCTGAGGAAGCAGTCTGGGTCCTGGCACCATAGGGAGCCCATGGCCACTGTGCCCCATATGAGGGTGGCAGTATTATACTTGGCCCATGGGGGGCGCTGCCACAGACTTATCATCAGAGTGCAGCAGCATCAGCTCACTTATTGCTAATTCTACATTCATATATGTTTCAAAATATGCTGGATGGACTGTAACGGGCGGCCGGGGGAAGAGCCCACCTCCTCGGGGTCGGCTGATGGGTGTCGTAGTCAGGGACATACCTGAAGTTCGGGTCTCAGAGTCCCCGAAGGGGAACCTAGCATCCACGTTATCCGCCATTAGTGACGGGGATGATTTGGCGCATTGCACCAGCCATGGGTTGTCCTCCCAGGGGGTACAGTATTGAAACAACTCTTGCTAACAGTATTTAAAAGAAGAATACACGCAAATGTAACAATCACTGCAGACCGCGGCATATGAGGGGTTAGACAGCCAGGAGCGGATTTATCCATGATCCCAGTACATGTGCATCACATGCAGGGACATGATTAACGGCTCATGGACCTTGGTACAAACGTTTACCTTGGGCCCCTCAAACGCCAAGCTTGTGCATAATCTCAGCTGCTTCACTGGGTTTCTCAAGTTATCCATTGATGCAACACTAAAGGCCCATTTACACGCAAATACAATCTTTCAAATGATTGAAATACTGACAGTTTTAGCGATCATTTTGCATAAACTAATGTCCATTAGCAGTTTATTACCTTCATTTGAGTGTAAATGAGCCTCCAGCAGTTGTTTGCAAATCCCAGCATGTGGTCTGGACTTTGCAAGGGCTGCCAAGGGCTGTCAGCTGAATACAATGTAATCAGCTGCTCCCGTGGAGAACCCAGCATGTGGTCCCTGCTATCTCTCTCCTGATGAAGGATAGATTATAAGCTCACCTAAAAATCATCGTTCAGCTGTAGAGTGAAAGATGGAAGCGTTTACACACAATAATTTTCGCTCAAAAGCCATCGTTTGAACTAATTTTGAGCAATAATCGTTGCGTGTAAATGGGGCTGAACAGCCAGGGGGATTGTTATAGTCTTAAAAGATCAGAAGCACAAGCCCCAAGTCATATGTATTGTTCCCCTCCCCCAAAATATGTATAATTACACAACATATCTATATTAGAAAACATTTGTAATACGGTGAGTCACAGCAACTCAGCTCCAGCATGCCACCAAATAACAGATAGCAGCTCCCCACAGTAATGGTGATTACAGTGCAACTACCTCCAGTGATAGTGATTACAGTGCAGTTACCTCCAGTGATAGTGATTACAGTGCAACTACCTCCAGTGATAGTGATTACAGTGCAGTTACCTCCAGTGATAGTGATTACAGTGCATTTACCTCCAGTGATAGTGATTACAGTGCAACTACCTCCAGTGATAGTGATTACAGTGCAGTTACCTCCAGTGATAGTGATTACAGTGCAACTACCTCCAGTGATAGTGATTACAGTGCAGTTACCTCCAGTGAGAGTGATTACAGTGCAGTTACCTCCAGTGATAGTGATTACAGTGCATTTACCTCCAGTGATAGTGATTACAGTGCAACTACCTCCAGTGATAGTGATTACAGTGCAGTTACCTCCAGTGATAGTGATTACAGTGCATTTACCTCCAGTGATAGTGATTACAGTGCAACTACCTCCAGTGATAGTGATTACAGTGCAGTTACCTCCAGTGATAGTGATTACAGTGCAGTTACCTCCAGTGATAGTGATTACAGTGCAGTTACCTCCAGTGATCACAGGTCATGTGTTCTTCAATTAAAGTCATTTTGCTTTTGTTTTTTTCCCCTCTGTCTGGGCCCATGAAGATGACTTCTGGCTACTTCCTATATCTGTGCTGCCCACCCTGCTGCTACCTCCAATGCCCCTATCAGTGCCCCCTGCACTGTAACAATACTCCCTTCATGTCCCATACAGTACTAGCACCACTTTTGTGGTAATAGTGCCTCCTTGGGGCCCCACAGTTACAGGGCCATTGCTGTGCCTTTTACAAGGCAATACTGTCTCCTTTGTGCCACCCACAAAGTAAATGTACCTCCTTAGTACCCCACAGCTATAGCGCCCCCTTAAGTTAATAGAATAGAAGAAGAAGGTGGAGAAACCCAAGTGAAGAAGAATACAGAGATGTGAGGACTATGTCCTTTGTGAAAATGCATGGACTGAAGAAAAAAAAAGGTAAGTGCAGCAAACCCCAAATACTGTCGGACCCCACTGGGTGGACGTATGGATAACAGTTACCAGAAAGGGTAAAAGATTGGGTATAAGGCGCAACCACCTACAACTCCTCACATCTGAGTCTCAGGAACATATTAGGAAGCATTGGCTGCTCCTCCTACAGGATCCTACCTGACAAAAAGAATTCCTCGGGAACCACAGATTATATTCAGAAGAACAAGATCTCAAAAAAGCCTGCCAGGCACCAAGGAAAGCGAAAATACCCAAAAAGGGTCCAAAAATCTCCAAAAGCTCTTCCTGGATATTGTGGGCTGCTGCAGATGCGAGCGCCGTGCGGATATTATGGAGAAGATGACCAGTTATACCGCCGACGGAGATTACCATCCAATCCCTTATGAGCCGCTCCTCCTTACGTTACAATGTCCAGTATGTGCGGCGCACGGACCCTACGATGTAGAGTAAGCCAACGCGGGCTTACTACCGCACACTGGTTGTTAAAGCCTCGCTTCTTTAGACTCTCCGCTCTTAAACATAACTGTGATTTTGGCGCATTTTCAATAATAGTGTTGGGACAAATTCCCTCCACCATCAACCTCAATGAGGCATTAAAAAACATCCAATGAGAGTTCAGAGGACAATATCCATTGTTATTGCTGTTTATACAACAAAAATCATCAGTTTTTAACCTTTTCAGCACCGATCCCATTTTACATCTGATGGAATGATATTATTTTGTTCCTTTTCCGAAGGGTTCCCTCACTCCCGATCATCGCAGTCCTCTGATTATCGTATTAATCCAGTGACTGACAAAGTGCTGGAGGGTGGATACGTGCCACCGAGCGGCCTGGGCTCGGTGGAGGAAGCCAGCATTTCTGTGTCAGTAACGTTATGTTACTGACACGTTGTAGTTTTGTAAGTGGCTCCAAGCCGCATAGTCCGGGCCGGCTTTTCCTGGAGTGGTCAAAGCGAAGGGTGGGATGGCCACTCCCACGTACCAGGTGAGGCTGGTACCAGGCCTTATAAAGCCTGGGCCTGCAGGTCAGAGATAGAGAGAGCATCTGGCTGAGAGCCAGAGAGAGGGCTCTGTGGAGCAAGGAGCCCGGCTAGCCCAGCGTGTGGGCTGAGAGAGCCAAAGGCAAGGTTGACAGGGTGACGCCCCTAACCTCAACACCCAGGAGGGTGTGGTGAGACCTCCACAGGTCTGAGGACCGGACTGGCTATGTGACATTTTGAAGTCAGTAGTCAGGGCCGGACTCTGTGTAGTAAGCGCTCAGACGAGCAGGTGATTATTTTATGTTGGCCTGAAGTCAAGGCCTGGTTTATTTGTGTTGTATGCTGCAATAAACCCAGGTGAAGCCTGGACTAAAGGACCTTTTGTTGCCCGGTGTCACTGTCTCTGGCCGCGGATGCCCACGCTGCTACTGACCCTAAACGCTAATCCCTAGCAATACGTACATTTATATTAATATATCTCCCTGCTGGCATCAATCACAGAGATCAGAGTACAGACACCGAGCCATGATGTTTATCAGCATGTCAACCTCTTCTGTACAAGATGACCCAACCGACCAAGTGACACTACTGGGGCGGCTGACAGCGGCAGGTGGTAAAACGCTGGTGTGTAGAGGTGCGATCACCGCCATTGGGATCATGTACGCCCGCACACGTACAATGTATCTCACGCCGTTCTGCACTGGCTTTCTCTTTTTTTTTTTCCTTTACTGGTTTTGTTTTGTAGCAACGTGTGTATAAAACGCCACTGGTACGTAATATCATCGTGTATGTGCCGTGTTATCATACACACCCATAAAGAACAATAGGGCTGTATCGCACGTAACACGTGGTAACATAGAACACGCTGCGTTCCATTTTATGCGCTTTTTATACGCAATGGATATCCGCAAGTGTGAATGGATCAGTGAGAAGCAATGAGCTCCTATAGACTCCATTCACCTCGTATTATGTGCGCGTATATAGGGCCCGTAATACGCAGTGAAGTTACACAGCGTGAGCCCGGCCTTGTAGCGGCCTGCGAGCGCTCACAGGTCTCCTATATGCCTCCCATCTGTGCACAGTGCACGCGCCTCCTCCCTCCTCCACCTTATGAACTGACATAATCCATCCACTAATGTGATAAGTTGATTTGATAAATTAAAAATACATGAAATTAACAATTTGTTTTAATATACAATTTATCGCCTGTTTATTCCAGGATTATTTTCGTCTCATTCCCTTCTTCACTATTTCCTATAGATTTGTTGTTTATTCTCCTATTATCTGTTATTTATTGATGTATCGTCTGACAATCACATTTTATGCTCTTATGTACAAAATCTGCAGTGACGTCATATTAATTAGTCTGTTTTACATCCATGTAATGTTTATGGAGACCCAAAACTGCAGTTTTATCACAAAAGGTCAAATTAATGCCCCGCTTGTTCCGATACAGAAGGGATTCGCTGCCCATATAATCCCGGATTATTATGACTGCCTTTATGTCACTCTCCATCATGTACAAGTATTGTGTGACGATTGTATCTTGTTATTACACATGTATGATACACTTGTATCTTGTTGTATCTTATCACACATGTATGATACACTTGTATCTTGTTGTATCTTATCACACATGTATGATACACTTGTATCTTGTATCTTGTTATCACACATGTATGATACACTTGTATCTTGTTGTACCTTGTTATCACACATGTATGATACACTTGTATCTTGTATCACACATGTATGATACACTTGTATCTTGTTATCACACATCTATGATACACTTGTATCTTGTTATCACACATCTATGATACACTTGTATCTTGTTGTACCTTGTTATCACACATGTATGATACACTTGTATCTTGTATCACACATGTATGATACACTTGTATCTTGTTATCACACATCTATGATACACTTGTATCTTGTTATCACACATCTATGATACACTTGTATCTTGTTGTACCTTGTTATCACACATGTATGATACACTTGTATCTTGTTGTATCTTGTTATCACATACAGAGTGCAGCGAACTCATTCTAGTATTAATGAGCCTGTTCTCCATCACTTTTGGTTTATTGATTTCACAAACTGCACTTTTATGTCCATTTATGTTATTAGTCGTATTTTGGGGCCGATTGCATATATAAGGTATATAATGAACCGTATCCTCTGAGGTTTATGCTACATCAGTATATTTCAGTTTTTAGAGCATAATTTAATAAAATATTGATTTTAATTGGCCAACTGTACAACCAGCTCGATGACATCGCATCAACCTCCAACACAGAGCCGACATTACACAAACACAAGGAATAACGCGTTTCATGCGGTTTTGCCGCCACTAATCTCACGTCTTTATATATTATTTTTATTTTTGTTCCTTTCATAATCAAACCTGTAACGACCTTTCTCGTATTTTTGAACTGTATACAATTATTATCCCATCCACACTCTATTGTTACTCCCCTCTTCATTTCCTTTCAAACGGCTATTGTGTTATGTATAGCATGCCCCCAGCAAATACCGAGGAAGAGGCTGCCTGACCTCGAAACACAAATGTCAGAGGAGTTAGGCAATGTCCTCTGTAGGCAATGATATGTGTATCTAGGTCGCACCCTATACCCAATCTTTTAACCTTTCTGGTATCTATTACCCTCAAGTTAATACTTCCCCCTTAGAGCCCCCACAAGTTATTAATACCCCCTTAGTGCCCCAGAGGTTAGTAGTGCCCCCAGAAGTTACCAGTGCCTCTTTAGTGTCCCCTTGGTGACCCAGACTTTAATAGTGTCATTTTAGTGTTCCACATGTTAATAGTACACCCATCGTGCCCCCACAAGTTAATAGCGCCCCTTCTGTGCCCCCACAAGTTAATAGCGCCCCTTCTCTGCTCCTCTTGATCCTGACCACACTGGTAATCTATTACTATTGAGCTCCAGTTCTTACTTTTGGCCACGCAGCCATGTGAGTATCTCCAATCGTCCTCCTGTCTACTCTACTCTGGTGTCACAGAGTAGGGGGGACCAGATACAAAGGCGATTGGAGTTACATGCAGCCATACGTCCTACAGGAGCCGAAAGTAAGGACTGGAGATCATTAGTAATAGATTAGCCACAGTGTGACCAGCCTTAGTGTGGTGGGAGGCCTGTGGGACCCCCTGGTTTGGGGCCTGGTCATAATTGCAACCACTGCAACCCCTATGTTGACAAGCAGTTAAAGGGGCGGTCTGGTTTAGAAAAACCATTTTAAACTGCAATTTTAGTGAATTGTGAGTTACTGGAGGGCGGGGGTTGTCTAGTTTCTGAACCCTCACCTATTAGAGGGCTACAAAGAGCTTCTGTTGCTCTGGCACATCCTTGTATTAGATAAACGTATTGATTTGATTGGGAATTCTGTATTACTTCTCCTGTGGTGGCGCCGCATGTAAACGCCTGCTAATAGGTTATGGTGGAGTTTTCCTAGGCTTTGTGCAGAATTATGAATGAAGCTGTGGAGTAAATGGGCAGTAATACAAACTGTGACACAAGATCAGTGCAAGAGATGGTATGAACCTGAAGGCTTTATACATTGTGTCGGCGGTAGGTCCAAGCTTCCCAAAACTCCACGGGAGGTCATTATATGTGGAAGCACACGGGGAGCTCTGCCGGAGACAAGAAGAAAGAAATGTCTTAAAGATTTAATGGAGTAGATTGTTAAGTGTGATTTACCATGTCACTGGGAAGGCATGTGTCACCGCTGCTATAGAAATAAGGAAAGGTTAACACCCCCAGCTCCTTACAGATGATCAGACCGAAGCCGAATGAGACAATGTCATCGGAAAGTTCAATAGAAGAACTTGGCCATGTATAACCATTATATAGATCTGAGGTGGCACATACAGCCAATGCCGGCCTTAGGTTAGATGGCACCCTGTTTGGAACTCTTTTGCCCCCCCCTCGTCATACGAAAAAAATCACACATATTACACTGATAAACAGTCTGCTTGAAATCTGCTTGTGCAGAAGGCGGCATGATATCAGCATACTCACACCAGAACAGCTCAGTGACGTGATACTGTACCCTGAACCAAGCTTATAACATAAATTCAGCACCACAACCAAGCTCATAATGGTAATACAGCACCAGAACCAAGCTCAAAACATTAACATAGCACCAGAACCAGGCTCATAACTTAAATTTGACACCAGAACCAAGCTCAATGCATAGAGAAGCAGAACTAACTCAGTACATAAATACAGCACCAGAGCCAAGTTCAAAACATTAATATAGCACCAGAACCAAGCTCATAACTTAAATACCACATCAGAATCAAGCTCAATACATAGAGCTTGTCACAGTGTTCAGTGATGAGGGGACTCCCCGTGGGGATGAACGAATCCCCTGCTGTCACAGACACAGCAAAAGATTGCGAGGTTCGTTACTGTTTTCAATGGGGCCTGCTCTGCTGCCGTCGGCCCCATTGAGAACAAGGTGAAACCCCTGGATGTAACAGCCTCGCATCCCTGCGGGGCTGAAGAATTCTGCTGCTGCAGATGTCTTTACGATGTTCTCCCATTGCTTTCAGTGCCAGACCCATTAACAACAACAGGCGATATCTCAAAAAGAATGGACATGCTGTGAGAATGAAACCATTGAAATTCATTGGCTTCATAATCCTGCGTTTTCACTTACTCTCGCATTGTGAGAAAATCGCCCTATTTTCCCACCAGTGTGGAGGCCCCCTGACTTAGTACATAAATACAGTACCACAACCAAGCTCATAGCAGAAATACAGTAATAAAACTAAACAATTGAGTTGTGGGGATGCCTATGAACATGGAAAGGGTAGCGACAGAGCCAGCGGGAGATTTCCTGTAGCTGTACAGGACCCTGCCTCTCAAAGGAAGTAGATGATCTGTCCAGGTGGACCCAAGGGGAGCGATAGCCCCAGTGCACCCCCTACAAGCTGGTGGCCAGTGTCCTGTGGGACTACACGGGTGGCACATAGCTAATGCTGGCCATGTCTATATCTACCAGTCCACAATCTGTTCCAGAACCATCCAAACATGACACACCACTTATAGTACTACGGTTGAAGGGTCCCATTAGGCACCAGTGCCGGGTGTGACTTCTACCTTCCCACCTTCTATAACTATCCTGATAGCTCTATTTACTGTAGACGTACCTACCAGTGGATGTGCTAGTGGGCCAAGGTTCTGATACAATAATGGGCCAGCAGAAGACAATCCCATTTGGAGGTAACTTTGGAGCCATTCACTCAAGTCTATTTCTTATGGGATGAGTCAAAGTAACCTATTAGACCTTATGGATGATACGCCTTATGTGTACAACGATTACGATACCTGGGGGTTGGATCCCCAAAATCTTCTCCTCTCGTGAGTCTAAAGATCCCCAGTCCAATGCTGGTCACGAGGGTAGATACATTGATGTGCCAAAGGCCCTGGGATAGCAATATGTCAATTCATGCTGATGTGGCATTACCTGAGGCGACGGCTTGGGACGGCCAACACCTGTATGTGTTGTGCGGTGTTATCTTGTGATGGAGGTTGAACACCGGCCAGCGTGCTTATGACAAGGCGACAGGACTTATTGGAGTTGGAACGAGGGATGATAGTGCGTGCGAGAGATCATTCCATTTCCAAAGTTGCTCAGGCAGTCATTGTTCCTCGATCCACAGTGTCACGCGTGTACCGGAAATACGTCATACAAGACATTACCATCCACAGTGGCCACCAACAGGTGCTAAATAGTGATGACCAGAATTGTCTAGAATTCACATCTACATTCAGTGGCGGAGGCGCCGCACGCAGATCCCGCAGGGCAGTGCAGCCTGCTTCAGCTTCTAGGGGGCATGGAGACCCACCAGAGGCCTTATGTTATAAACATGACACTGGACGCAGCGCCTCTCCTGGGCTTGTTATGTTGCTGCAGGTCGCCGGGCTGGAGGGGATCCTACACCATATTGGTTCCTGCCCCATGACTTTTGGCATGTCAGTGTACATTATAATATGTAGCACATTGAAGGGTTAATATTTAGTAGGATGTTCATGGCTCAACCCAAGAAGCTCCGAGTTCTTACAAATCCTATGAGTCACTTCTAGTGTCCATAATGACTCCACAATATTATAAGCCTCTAGCATGCAGTCGGCCCCCATGAGCTCATTTCCCACCGATGCAGAGACCCTGAACATAATCTCCTGACCTAGTCCCTCGCCGCTCCCTATGGTGCCCCACCCTGTTTGTCTTCTAATAAATGATCTGTACATAATATTTCCTATTGCCTGTGTTCCCCACCTCCTGTACCTCCTGTACCACCCCCAACCCATTTGTGTCTAACCCAATGTACCTTATATTGTAATTGTTGTATTGTTTTGCATTTATCCATGCCTGAAAGCGCTGCGGAATAAGTTGGCGCCATACAAATAAACATTATTATTATTATTATCTCTACTACGTGACATAATAAGATAAACCCGGATGTTCTAGGAAGATCTTTTGGCCATTTTAGAAACAATGATGTCGGGAACAGAGTATACTCATCTAGGGGTGCGGCCATGTAGGCAACATCTCTGCTACTTCCAGCATATGGGGGACTTGGAGAAACGGTGTATATTTCCTGTTAGAAATGGGAATTCTTGAGAAATCCATGTAGGGGGTTTTCCACTTCAGACCAGATGTGCCGTAATAGTCTAATTAGTGGGATCTGACCGGTTGTAGGAGGTAGAAGTAGTAGTTCCGCTTGTTTTAGGGAAATGTAATAATCACTAATGTTTCATTTCCAACTCTTCTCATTCGGTGGTTTATGGGGCATAGATTATCTCCTAATAGCGCACCGTGTGGCTAGGCATGATATCGCGGGTAAAAGTTATCAGTGGCATTAAAAAGAGTTCTTGTGTTTGTTGTCTCAACCCCAGTTATGGTGGCCATTTTGCATAACCGGTCACTATGCTAGACAGGACATGTGAGTCTATGGATGAATGGTAGGGCATGCCGAGACCTCAGGGAGGTGCCTGTATACGATACAAAAGCAGGGGTGAGGCACGCAGATGCGTTTTTTCTTGTTGCCATAGTCGTGAAGTGAGCTATTGTTGAGTGCACGTTAGAAAGGACCAGCGGTCTGAGAAAGGCATCATCTACCAGCAGCCCCCAGCCTACGTGTCCTGCACCATCTATCAGCAGCA
Organism: Eleutherodactylus coqui; assembly: GCF_035609145.1. NCBI lineage: Eukaryota > Metazoa > Chordata > Amphibia > Anura > Eleutherodactylidae > Eleutherodactylus > Eleutherodactylus coqui. The sequence continues at coordinate 6,693,437 of NC_089840.1, read as the reverse complement.
TCCAGCCTACGGGTCCTGCACCATCTACCAGCAGCATCCAGCCTACCGGTCCTGCACCATCTACCAGCAGCATCCAGCCTACGTGTCCTGCACCATCTATCAGCAGCATCCAGCCTACGCGTCCTGCACCATCTACCAGCAGCATCCAGCCTACCGGTCCTGCACCATCTACCAGCAGCATCCAGCCTACCGGTCCTGCACCATGTACCAGCAGCATCCAGCCTACCGGTCCTGCACCATCTACCAGCAGCATCCAGCCTACGCGTCCTGCACCATCTACCAGCAGCATCCAGCCTACGCGTCCTGCACCATCTACCAGCAGCATCCAGCCTACCCGTCCTGCACCATCTACCAGCAGCATCCAGCCTACGCGTCCTGCACCATCTACCAGCAGCATCCAGTCTACGGTTCCTGCATCATCTACCAGCAGCATCCAGCCTACGCGTCCTGCACCATCTACCAGCAGCATCCAGCCTACGGGTCCTGCACCATCTACCAGCAGCATCCAGTCTACGGGTCATGCACCATCTACCAGCAGCATCCAGCCTACGGTTCCTGCACCATCTACCAGCAGCATCCAGTCTACGGGTCCTGCACCATCTACCAGCAGCATCCAGCCTACGGGTCCTGCACCATCTACCAGCAGCATCCAGCCTACGGGTCCTGCACCATCTACCAGCAGCATCCAGTCTACGGGTCATGCACCATCTACCAGCAGCATCCAGCCTACGGTTCCTGCACCATCTACCAGCAGCATCCAGCCTACGGGTCCTGCACCATCTACCAGCAGCATCCAGTCTACGGGTCATGCACCATCTACCAGCAGCATCCAGCCTACGGTTCCTGCACCATCTACCAGCAGCATCCAGCCTACGCGTCCTGCACCATCTACGAGCAGCATCCAGCCTACGCGTCCTGCACCATCTACCAGCAGCATCCAGCCTACGGTTCCTGCACCATCTACCAGCAGCATCCAGCCTACGGTTCCTCCACCATCTACCAGCAGCATCCAGCCTACTGGTCCTGCACCATCTACCAGCAGCATCCAGCCTACGGGTCCTGCACCATCTACCAGCAGCATCCAGTCTACGGGTCATGCACCATCTACCAGCAGCATCCAGCCTACGGTTCCTGCACCATCTACCAGCAGCATCCAGCCTACGCGTCCTGCACCATCTACCAGCAGCATCCAGCCTACGCGTCCTGCACCATCTACCAGCAGCATCCAGCCTACGGGTCCTGCACCATCTACCAGCAGCATCCAGTCTACGGGTCATGCACCATCTACCAGCAGCATCCAGTCTACGGTTCCTGCATCATCTACCAGCAGCATCCAGCCTACCCGTCCTGCACCATCCACTAGCAGCTCCCAGCCTACCTGTCCTGCACCATCCACCAGCAGCCCCCAGCCTATAGGTCCTTAACCTCCTATTGCGGATTATTAAACCATTTTGAGCAAGCAGACATGTGTCCTATAGCTTTGAAGCTGGGGTGTGGACCCCTCCTGTGTGTCCCCTCACCTCAGTCAGGCACGTCCACTACCTAGGAGCCTCCTGGGGCAATCCACAGCCGGGACATGTCATATTAGTTCCTTGCCAAGTGGCTTGCTGCCCATACCAACCTACACATAAGTTGTCCACTACACACGGATGAAAAAAGTGTTCTAGTGATGGAGGCCTATCAGGAGTCTGCAGACCCAAAGGAGATCTTTTACATCACACGTGGCACATGGTGTTCACCCTTGCAATCACTTTCCAGCTCCAGCCAGAGGGGCACAGTCCACATGGTGCGGATCTACAACCAGCACTGCACTAAATAACAAAAAACACAAATAGCGCAGAACTGTAGTGGCCAGAAGTCTATGTTGCTGGCCCCTCCATAAATGTCATACATGTAATGTCTTTTGTAGATGCGCTGTGCAGAGTTGTCCAGTCATCTTGTTATGTGTATTGCACAACTGCAGCAAGTGAGAGGTTAATGTTTGCATGAGACTGGGAGATGCCTACAATGTATCAATATTTATCTAGTCATGTGATCTGTGTTGTCTATAAGTATGAGTGCTTTGGGTGTACTCTGGAGATTCCATCATCTTCTGGGTTCGTGAGAGAGAGTGCCGGCCACATGGGGGCACCTTCAACCCTGATGTGGTGAAGAATGGAAGAAGAAGAGAGGTTTCCTGAGTACCCCAATACCAGGAGCCAACAGTGAGTGAGGAAGAGTAAGGGCTCCCACCCACTGGCGATATTTTCTTTCTTGCGCTGCGAGAGCACGAGAAAAATCTCGCATTGCAGCGCAGGAAAGAGGCCGGTATAGAAGCAGCATATCGCAAGTGCTTTCAATGGGGCTAGCGACAGCAGCGTTAGCCCCATTGAAAGCATAGGGAAAATGCCGCGGACTTCTGCCACAGCTGTCACAGCTGTGGCAGAAGTCCGCTGCATTCTATTCTATTGCTTTCAATGGGATCGGCACTGCTGCCGATCCCATTGAAATCAATGGTTTCAGCCAAGCCCCGCAGAATGATTATCGGGTAAGGGCTTGAAATATAAGCCCTTCCCCGATAATCATCAATAAGTGTGAAAAAAAAATCATACTCACCTCTCCTGCGCTCAGCCGCGTCCTCCTGCTGGCTTCCCGGCACTGCTATGAAGCTCTTTCAGCAGTCGGGGATTTAAAAATCCCCGCCTCCTGAAAGAGCTGTGCAGATTGGCTGAGGGCTCAGCCAATAGCAGCTACTGCTTAGCTATTGGCTGAGCGCTCAGCCAATCACACATAGCCCTTAGCTATTCATTTATGAATAGCTATATCTTAGCTATTCATGAATGAATAGCTAAGAGCCATGTGTGATTGGCTGAGCGTTCAGCCAATAGCTAAGCAATAGCTGCTATTGGCTGAGCCCTCAGCCAATCTGCACAGCTCTTTCAGGGGGCGGGGATTTTTAAATCCCCGACTGCTGAAAGAGCTTCATAGCAGTGCCGGGAAGCCAGCAGCAGCAGCTGTGGCAGAAGTCCCCGGCATTCTCCATCTCTTTTCAATGGGGCTAGCGCTGCTGCCGCTGGCCCTATTGAAAAGACTGGCGATATGTCGGCTTGATGCCGATTTTTTTCTCGCACTGCGATGCGAGACTTTAACTTTAGAATCGCATCGCAGTGGAGAAAATATCGCCAGTGGGTGGGAGCCCTAAGAGAGAGGGATTGAGAGTGAGTGAGAAGAGACGGCCAAAAGCACCATGCAGAGGTATTGCTCCAAGAGAGTGTCTGTGGACTGACCCTACCCCTATCCTCTTTTGGAGAGTTCCCCTTCAAGGAGCAGTACTTCGCAGATGACTGCGACTTCAGGACCAGTGCCATCCTCTGTTTTCCCCCTGACCTCTAATTGTCTGTTTACCTGCACCAGTGTATTCTTAAAGGGGTTGTCTCGCGAAATCAAGTGGGTCTATACACTTCTGTATGGCCATATTAATGCACTTTGTAATATACATCGTGCATTAAATATGAGCCATACAGAAGTTATTCCACTTACCTGCTCCGTTGCTAGCGTCCTCGTCTCCATGGCTCCGTCTAAATTCGCTGGCAGCTTGCTTTTTTAGACGCGCTTGCGCAGTCCGTTCTTCTCCTTTCAGCACGAGCCGCTTCAGTGTGCTCCCCGCTACAGCTCTTCTGCGCATGCGCAGACGAGCTGTCACTGCTCGGGAGCGCGCTGGAGCGGCCATTCTGTACCATCCTCTGTTAGAGGAAGGTGCAGAGCCGCCCAGCTGTCCTGAGAAGCCGCCCAGCTGTCCCGCCGTCCAGCTGTCCCGCCGTCCTGGTAAGTGATGGGCCGGGGGGGCTGCCGCTGCGCCGGGGGGGGGGCTGCCGCTGTGATGGGGGGGCTGTCGCTGCAATGGGGGGGGCTGCCGCTGTGATGGGGGGGCTGTCGCTGCGATGGGGGGGCTGCCGCTGTGCCGGGGGGGGGGGGGGGGGCTGCCGCTGTGATGGGGGGGCTGTCGCTGCGATGGGGGGGCTGTCGCTGCGATGGGGGGGGCTGCCGCTGCGATGGGGGGGCTGTCGCTGCGATGGGGGGGCTGCCGCTGTGCCGGGGGGGGGGGGGGGGGCTGCGCCGGTTACCTGCTGCCTGGCGGTGGGTGACTGGTCGGCCGTGTTCACTCCAGGGGTCCGGTCGGCGGCTGCGGGGCGTCTGGTTGTCAGGGAGACACAGCTGGTAGCGTCTCGGGAGCGCGCACGTCGGGCTACAGCAAGCGACGGGAAAAGAGCCGGCGGCCATCTTGGGAAAATTTTTATAAGTTGCTGAAACGCTGGAACAGTAAGTACAAACCAGCTAGAAAAGTCATTTACAGGGGGGCTTAGTAATGTTTGCTTAATTAGGGGGACTGGGCAATAAAAAAAAATCCACTCCTGCCTCGAGACATCTCCTTTAAGTGTATTCTGATCAAGTTTCCAAGTAAAGTCTTGCCAGGCCCTGAACATTCTCAGGGACCTGAGGTACGTTATACAGTCTGCGGCTCATTTTTTTTACCGCGGAGGGTCATTCCGGTAGGTATTGGAATAGTGGCGTCACCCGTGACAACCTTATCTCCTGTTCTTAGGTTTATTGGCCATGCCTCTCCTAGGGGTGTCCGGAAGTGGCCAGCGCTGCTCTGGCCGAGGCTGCTTGTGTCCCTCCGGGAGGGAGCCTGGTAAGTGCCACCGTAACAAGTGACCACTCTACCCTTCCAGCTCCTCAACATATGCCCTGTGTCCGGAGTCACCCTACGAGACTGCAGATTTTTCTGCTATTGATCTGGAACAAGCCTGCAGGCGAAACCCTTTGTGTGGCGCGCTACCTGCTGCAGCACTTTTATATGTGTGCAATTCTATTTCATCTCATAAATATAACTATTACAATGTATACTCAACTATTTGTGGTTTTCATTTAGTGCAGTGCTGGTTGTAGAGCCGCACCGTGTGAACTGCGCCCCCCCTGGCTGGAGCTGGAAAGTGAACACCATCTGGTATGTGTGATGCATTCTTGGGGGACCTTTCAAGGACCTTTCACACGGGATGGAATAGGCCATGTGATGCATTGCAATCCGCAGTACACTGTGCACTAAATCTCACGGCTTAAAACCTGCCTGCAGTTAGACCTGTGGATTTCTCTGCGTCCTGCGGCGTAATTCTATCCCATGTGAAGGGTCTCTCACAAGGGACAAGATTAATCCACATAGACATTTCTGTGTCACAATGTTAGCCCTATGGGGCTTGAAATCCACACCTGTTAAAATCTATGCTTCTGTTGTTGCGTAATTAAAGTATTTATTGAAAAAAAGCAAGAAATTTGCAAAATGACAATTCCGCCCGTGTGAGAGGTCCCTAAAGCGATACAATGTGGACATTCACTTTAAGGCGCTGATAAGATAATGGTTCGGGTGGAAAATACGTGGAAAAAAATAGAAAATGGTCTTGATCAAGAACAGGAGCCATAGAAGTGGATGAAAAGTGTGTCCAACATTTACAGTGATGGATATAGGATCCTTGTGTTTCTATAATCTGTATCGGTCCTACACCCAGCCGTCGCCCCCTCGTTGACTTCAGCAAGGATGGTCATGAATACCATGATCATCCTCTTCGTTTCTCACAGTCATTAAATGATACGAAGCCTCTACAATCTGCAACATGTCGGCTATCTCACCAGATGTTCTTATAACCCAACCACACAGATCAGTAGACGAGTCCTTCTCCGCAGTCTAAGTTGAGATCATCAGGCCTGTCCTACACAGAAGTTCTTGGAAGAGGACTCTTGTGATTCAGACCTTTCCCATGCAGGGTGGGAAGCATTTAGAAACTTATTGGCTCATACTGGAAGAACTGTGTCCTCTACATCACCCTACATAATGTAAGGCCCGGATCATATTGGAAAGCACCTGATGACCTAGGTCATCAATGTCAGATAGGAGATGCAGGTGGGGATCCTACTAGCTGGAGCTGGAGAACCCCTTTAATTTATTGGTGACCTTTTATATTGTCCTATGCCGATGGCCTTTGATGTTAGAGAGCTTGACATATTATATCACATACAGTTCAGTCCCAAAGTCTGAACTTGAATCTCCCCGCTACGGGGGCAGTAGAGTCCATCTACTGTACAATAAACAAAGCACATCTTTGGGCAAAGAAACGTTACATAAGGATCTCATTTTCACAGTTGGATCATTTCCAGCTTAAGTGAGACCAAACTATAGTAACATAGTATGTTAGGCTGAAAGAAGACAATGTCCATCAAGTTCAGCCTATTTCCGCCCCCCCCCCCCTTGTTGATTCAGAGAAAGGCAAAAAAAACAGATGAGGCAGAAGCCAATTTGCCCCATCCTGGGGGTAAATATTCCTTCCTGACTCCATAATGGCAGTCAGAATAATCCCTGGATCTACACTGATCAACAACCCTTCTGACTATTTAATGTCTATATTCTAAATGTATATATAATAAATGTCCAAACTGCACATTTCTACCACTAGGTGAAGCTTCAACATCTTTGTCAGCCTTCTGTTGTTCTAGATATATTGTCTACAAACAGCGCACCATGTGGCTAGGCATGGTATTGTAGGTTCAACTTAACAGTAAATCATTAGTATTGAGCGAACTGAAACAGTCAAAACCTGTTTTAGGTCCAACTTTGCTAAAAGTTCAGTTCAAATCCGAACCTCAGGAGGTTTGTCTTGGCTAAACTCACCAAAATTCCTCTTCCAAATGTGGCTCAGTGGTTACCACTATTGGGGCCCAAGGTTCAAATCTGACCAAAGACAGCATCTGCTTAGTCAGATTTGTACCTAGGACCATAACAATGCAAGACACCAATGCTAACCACTGTATTTCTACTGCCTTCTTCCTCCAGAGGAGGAGAAGCACAGACATAGGGAGAACATGCAAACTCCATGCAGATATCGTCCTCAGTCAGATTTGAACCAGGGGTGCCAGTTGCAAGGCAACAGTGCTAACAACTGAGCTACCATGTTTCTTCTTCCCCTTCAGGAGAAGAAGATGAAGGAGGAGAACAAAGGAGGGGGGAATAAGAAAGAAGAGGAGTAGAGAAAAGAGTCAAAGGGGTGGAGACAAAACAAAAGAGAATGGGGAGGAGGAGAAGAGGAAGAAGAAGACGTTCTATGGCTCTTACAACAGTTTTAGCTGTTTTAGCTTTCACAGAACTTTTCAGGAATTATCAGTGGTGTTAAAAGGAGTTCTGGTGATGGATGACTGATAAGTTAGAAGACAATAGGATGAATTGGACAGCTGCATGTATGATGCAGCTCCTGGCACTGTGGGTAGAAAGAAGACATCCTCTTTGGAGCCTCAATGATTTCTTAATGGTTTGTTACAATGTATCAGCGTAGCTACAAGTTGTCTGGAGTCAGGACAGGAGGGAGATGGGTGGTTGCTGTGTTCAGCTGACATTCTTGGCGGTCAGACCCCCTTGTTAGGCCTGTGTCACACATACGTGTTTGTGCAGCGTATTATGCACCAAAAATTGCGTACGAAATACGTAGTGAATAGAAACATCAGCATGTTTTGCGCACGCATTTTGTTGGCGCTAAAAAAAACGCAGCATGATCTATTTTTTTCTGCAGAGAAAGAGCACAGATGGCAATTACACTAATTACACTAATTACACTAATTGCCCATTTTAACGAATGGGAGCGTGGTTGTCTATTTTTATGCATGTGAAAATACACAATTTGGGTGCGCAAAAAGTACAGTAAACACACAAGTGCGCACAAATACGCAGCATAAATGTGCTTACACTCGTGTGACACCGGTCTTAGAGAAGTGATGGCATCATCCTATAATGGGAGAGAGGGAACAAGAAGGAGAACCAGAACGGTCAACATCTAAGTAGCTCTAATGGGATTTTCGGTGAGATGTAAGACAGCAGATCCTCCGTTACAATGTAGCAGCTGATGACCCCGCGTGCTCCGGATTACAGGATGTGTGAAATCCCCATGGCTTCCATGCACATAATCTGCCATGTAAAAGGCTTCCTCCTCATCCCTGATGCTTCCTGACACCCATCTATAGATGAGCTGATGTTCACTCCATATAGTAGCATGACTATACATGTAGGAGAGCTGAGTCAGTCAGATGTAGCAGAGCTGAGTCAGTCAGATGTAGCAGAGCTATGCCTGTCCTTTCTCACAATCTGTATTCTTGTGACTCATTTTACAGGTTTAGGTCTGCAAGTGAAACTAATGCATTATGGTAAATTAGAACTATCACAATGTGCATAGAATATGCCCCAAAGGAAGAAATGGGAGATTAAACTCCCTAACCTCTTCATCAGATACACCCTCCCCCCTCCTTCCCGGCCGGCTCACAATTGGCGCTTCCCTGTATGGTAATTCTCCCCGTGACCCCGGAGCATAAAATCACGTGACACGTTTTCCGTGGATCAGTTTCAGTGTAAATCCACATTAGATGGGAAAATCCAGCGATTGGAGCGACTTCCAGCAAGGCGGCCATCGGTGATAGACTAGCCGGGGTCTCACCGCCAACCGCAGGGGGTTTTCTCATGTAACGGTGTGGAGAGTATACTGAGAATGGCGCAACCGAGGAAAACATCCAGCGAGAGGGGATCCTGGGGAAACAACTCATCACTGAAAGGGGTCGGAGGAGGATGTCAGGAATCCTTCTGACCAACAGGCTGCACAGTCAGCTGAATACAACACTGGAGCTCCAACTAACGTGTCCGAACGCACAACTCGCCGTTCCTCCGCACAGATGTTATAACAGAAGATGACCGGTTCCAGCGCCATTGTGTTTAAGAAAAACAGAAAGAGGAGACTCCAGCGGGCAAAAGAGCGCAAACTTGTATCACTGAGCAGCAGAAAACATCCCCTGGTCAGATAGACCCAAATTTCTGTTGCGGATGGGAGGTCAGAATTTGGCGCAAGCAGCATGAATCGCTGTGACCCCTTCCTGTCAGCCAGTCACAACAAGTCAGCATCGCCATCAAATCTGTGGCAACTACAAGAAGCTTCCTGTCCGCAGGGGCCGGTACTCCTGCAGAACCATTTCATCACCAAGTGGAATCTACACCAGGAGGAAGCACTGCAGATCTGAAGGCCGGAGGGGCCGTTCAGTGTATATGATGGTATTTTATGGCCACAGACTATTTTCGGGAACACTATGGCACTATGTTCATGGCAATATTTTCAGGGTTATCATGTTTGGCGCTGTAGACACAGGAGCTATATCGCAGAGGTATGGCGTAGTGTCTATATGGTACTGTACAGTATGGCGTAGTGTCTATATGGTACTGTACAGTATGGCGTAGTGTCTATATGGTACTGTATAGTATGGCGTAGTGTCTATATGGTACTGTACAGTATGGCGTAGTGTCTATTTGGTACTGTACGGTATGGCGTAGTGTCTATATGGTACTGTACGGTATGGCGTAGTGTCTATATGGTACTGTACGGTATGGCATAGTGTCTATATGGTACTGTACAGTATGGCGTAGTGTCTATATGGTACTGTACAGTATGGCGTAGTGTCTATATGGTACTGTACGGTATGGCGTAGTGTCTATATGGTACTGTACGGTATGGCGTAGTGTCTATATGGTACTGTACGGTATGGCATAGTGTCTATATGGTACTGTACAGTATGGCGTAGTGTCTATATGGTACTGTACAGTATGGCGTAGTGTCTATATGGTATTGTACGGTATGGCGTAGTGTCTATATGGTACTGTACGGTATGGCGTAGTGTCTATATGGTACTGTACAGTATGGCGTAGTGTCTATATGGTACTGTACGGTATGGCGTAGTGTCTATATGGTACTGTACAGTATGGCGTAGTGTCTATATGGTACTGTACGGTATGGCATAGTGTCTATATGGTACTGTACAGTATGGCGTAGTGTCTATATGGTACTGTATAGTATGGCATAGTGTCTATATGGTACTGTACGGTATGGCGTAGTGTCTATATGGTACTGTATAGTATGGCATAGTGTCTATATGGTACTGTACAGTATGGCGTAGTGTCTATATGGTACTGTATAGTATGGCATAGTGTCTATATGGTACTGTACGGTATGGCGTAGTGTCTATATGGTACTGTACGGTATGGCATAGTGTCTATATGGTACTGTACGGTATGGCGTAGTGTCTATATGGTACTGTACGGTATGGCATAGTGTCTATATGGTACTGTACAGTATGGCATAGTGTCTATATGGTACTGTACAGTATGGCATAGTGTCTATATGGTACTGTACAGTATGCAGCAGCAGTATTGTTCTGTCCGGTGTGGCATCATGTAGATAGTAACACCAGCTGTATTCTGCATATTACACCGCAGGGGTCCAGGGGGCCGCCATCATGGGACAGTGCCGGCTGTTCTCCTATCTGATCGCTTACTCATCAGTGAAGAATCAGCTCAGATATTCGGCTCATCCATAACACAATAGGAATGTAATAAGACTTGTGTCCGCAGGGGGCCGAGATGATTCATAGGGCTGTGAGGTCAGCGCCCAGCACACCCATGGGGGCTCCTGGGGATTTGTCCTCCTCTTAGACTGCCTGCATTGTGTGACTGGGGGTGAAGGTTGGGCCCCCCAAAATCAACCTCTTCGCACTTAATCTTGGTCATTAACCACTCAGGCCATTACCGCAATGAGATGAGCAGATTATAAATCCCTGTATTATAGGACCTACTAGAACCCCCCCCCCCCCCCAAATGTGACCAAACACAGCGGACTGAAGCTGGGGGTCTCCTGCAGTCACGGCTTCCGGCTACTATTAGTGCTCTTCTATCACCCATAATAATGCAAAAGTGGCAGCAATAATCAGGTATACGGGGAGGTGAGGCACTATATGGTGGAGCAAATGTATTACTGGAGAGTTACTATGCAGTCTAGTTCAGAACATCCATTCTGTGTTAACAGAGGGGGGCACTTCCAGCTTAATAACACTGGGAAGAGGGGCAATTATCATGGTGAATATAGTGCACTGCAAACACTTGCAGTAATAGTGCCCCTCACTGACCTCACAGTAATAGTGTCCCTCAGTGATCTCCTCACATTAATAGTGTCCCTCACTGACCTCACAGTAATAGGGCCCCTCAGTGATCCCCTCACAGTAATAGTGCCCCTCACTGACCTCACAGTAATAGTGCCCCTTTAGTGACCCCCTCACAGTAATAGTGCCCCTCCCTAACCTCACGGTAATAGTGCTCCTCAGTGACCTCCTCACAGTAATAGTGCCCCTCAGTGACCTCACAGTAATAGTGCCCCTCAGTAACCCCCTCACAGTAATAGTGTCCCTCAGTGACCTCCTCACAATAATACTGCCCCTCACTGACCTCACAGTAATAGTGTCCCTCAGTGACCCCCTCACAGTAATAGTGCCCCTCACTGACCTCACAGTAATAGTGTCCCTCAGTGACCTCCTCACAGTAATAGTGTCCCTCAGTGACCTCCTCACAGTAATAGTGCCCCTCAGTGACCCCCTCACAGTAATAGTGCCCCTCAGTGACCTCACAGTAATAGTGCCCCTCAGTGACCCCCTCACAGTAATAGTGTCCCTCAGTGATCCCCTTATAGTAATAGTGTCCCTCAGTGATCCCCTCACAGTAGTAGTGCCCCTCACTGATCGCACAGTAATATTACCCCTCAGTGATCCCCTCACAATAATAGTGCCCCTCAGTGACCCCCTCACAGTAATAGTACCCCTCACTGACCTCACAGTAATAGTGCCCCTCAGTGACCCCCTCACAGTAATAGTGCCCCTAACTGACCTCACTTTAATAGTGCCCCTCACTGACCTCACAGTAATAGTGCTCCTCAGTGATCCCCTCATAGTAATAGTGCCCCTAAGTGACCTCCTCACATTAATAGTGCCCCTCAGTGACACCTCACAGTAATACTGCCCCTCACTGACCCCCTCAAAGTAATAGTGTCTCTCAGTGACCTCCTCACAGTAATAGTGCCCCTCACTGACCTCACAGTAATAGGACCCCTCAGTGATCACCTCACAGTAATACTGCCCCTCACTGACCCCTCACAGTAATAGTGTCTCTCAGTGACCTCCTCACAGTAATAGTGCCCCTCACTGACCTCACAGTAATAGTGTCCCTCAGTGACCTCCTCACAGTAATAGTGACCCTCACTGACCTCACAGTAATAGTGCCCCTCAATGACCCCTCACAGTAATAGTGTCCCTCAGTGATCTCCTCACATTAATAGTGTCCCTCAGTGACCACCTCACAGTAATAGTGCTCCTCAGTGATCCCCTCATAGCAATAGTGTCCCTCAGTGACTTCCTCAAATTAATAGTACCCCTCAGTGACCCTCAGTGACCTCCTCACAGTAATAGTGCCCCTCACTGACCTCACAGTAATAGTGCCCCTCAGTGATCCCCTCACAGTAAAAGTGCCCCTCACTTACCTCACAGTAATAGTGCCCCTCAGTAACCCCCTCACAGTAAGTGACCTTCACTGACCTCACAGTAATAGTGCTCCTCAGTGATCCCCTCATAGTAATAGTGCCCCTAAGTGACCTCCTCACATTAATAGTGACCCTCAGTGACCCCCTCACAGTAATAGTGCCCCTCAGTGACCCCTCACAGTAATAGTGTCCCTCAGTGATCTCCTCACATTAATAGTGTCCCTCAGTGACCTCCTCACAGTAATAGTGCCCCTCAGAGACCTCCTCACAGTAATAGTGCCCCTCAGTGACCTCCTCACAGTAATAGTGCCCCTCACTGACCTAACAGTAATAGGGCCCCTCAGTGATCCCTTCACAGTAATAGTGCCCCTCACTGACCTCACAGTAATAGTGCCCCTCAGTGACCCCCTCACAGTAATAGTGCCCCTCACTGACCTCACAGTAATAGTGCTCCTCAGTGATCCCCTCATAGTAATAGTGCCCCTAAGTGACCTCCTCACATTAATAGTGCCCCTCAGTGACACCTCACAGTAATAGTGTCCCTCAGTGACCTCCTCACAGTAATAGTGCCCCTCACTGACCTCACAGTAATAGGGCCCCTCAGTGATCCCATCACAGTAATAGTGCCCCTCAGTGACCCCTCACAGCAATAGTGTCCGTCACTGACCTCACAGTAATACTGTCCCTCAGTGACCTCCTCACAGTAATAGTGACCCTCACTGACCTCACAGTAATAGTGCCCCTCACTGACCCCTCACAGTAATAGTGTCCCTCAGTGATCTCCTCACATTAATAGTGTCCCTCAGTGACCTCCTCACAGTAATAGTGCCCCTCAGTGATCCCCTCGCAGTAAAAGTGCCCCTCACTTACCTCACAGTAATAGTGCTCCTCAGTGATCCCCTCATAGCAATAGTGTCCCTCAGTGACCTCGTCAAATTAATAGTGCCCCTCAGTGACCCTCAGTGACCTCCTCACAGTAATAGTGCCCCTCACTGACCTCACAGTAACAGTGCCCCTCAGCGATCCCCTCACAGTAAAAGTGCCCCTCACTTACCTCACAGTAATAGTGCCCCTCAGTGACCCCTCACAGTAATAGTGACCCTCACTGAACTCCCAATAATAGTGCTCCTCAGTGATCCCCACATAGTAATAGTGCCCCTAAGTGACCTTCTCACATTAATAGTGCCCCTAAGTGACCTCATCACATTAATAGTGCCCCTCAGTGACCCGCTCACAGTAATAGTGCCCCTCACTGACCCCTCACAGTAATAGTGTCCCTCGGTGATCTCCTCACATTAATAGTGTCCCTCAGTGACCTCCTCACAGTAATAGTGCCCCTCAGTGATGCCCTCATAGTAATAGTGCCCCTCAGTGACCCCCTCACAGTAATAGTGCCCCTTAGTGACCCCCTCACAGTAATAGTGCCCCTCAGTGACCTCACAATAATAGTGTCCCTCAGTGTCCTCCTCACAGTAATAGTGTCCCTCAGTGACCTCTTCACAATAATACTGCCCCTCAGTGATCCCTTTATAGTAATAGTGTCCCTCAGTGATCCCCTCACAGCAATAGTGTCCCTCAGTGACCCCCTCACACTAATACTGCCCCTCACTGACCTCACAGTAATAGTGTCCCTCAGTGACCTCCTCACAGTAATAGTGCCCCTCAGTGATCCCCTCACAGTAATAGTGCCCTCACTGACCTCACAGTAATAGTGTCCCTCAGTGACCTCCTCACAGTAATAGTGCCCCTCAGTGACCCCCTCACAGTAATAGTGCCCCTATCTGACCTCACTTTAATAGTGCCCTTCACTGACCTCACAGTAATCGGGCCCCTCAGTGATCCCCTCACAGTAATAGTGCCCCTCAGTGACCCCCTCACAGCAATAGTGTCCCTCACTGACCTCACAGTAATAGTGTCCCTCAGTGACCTCCTCACAGTAATAGTGACCCTCACTGACCTCACAGTAATAGTGCCCCTCACTGACCCCTCACAGTAATAGTGTCCCTCAGTGATCTCCTCACATTAACAGTGTCCCTCAGTGACCTCCTCACAGTAAAAGTGCCCCTCAGTGATCCCCTCACAGTAAAAGTGCCCCTCACTTACCTCACAGTAATAGTGCTCCTCAGTGTTCCCCTCATAGCAATAGTGTCCCTCAGTGACCTCCTCAAATTAATAGTGCCCCTCAGTGACCCTCAGGGACCTCCTCACAGTAATAGTGCCCCTCACTGACCTCACAGTAATAGTGCCCCTCCATGATCCCCTCACAGTAAAAGTGCCCCTCACTTACCTCACAGTAATAGTGCCCCTCAGTGACCCCCTCACAGTAATAGTGACCCTCAGTGACCTCACAGTAATAGTGCTCCTCAGTGATCCCCTCATAGTAATAGTGCCCCTAAGTGACCTCCTTACTTTAATAGTGCCCCTCACTGACCCCCTCACAGTAATAGTGCCCCTCACTGACCACTCACAGTAACAGTGTCCGTCAGTGATCTCCTCACATTAACAGTGTCCCTCAGTGACCTCCTCACAGTAATAGTGCCCCTCAGTGATCTCCTCATAGTAAAAGTGCCCCTCACTTACCTCACAGTAATAGTGCCCCTCAGTGACCCCCTCAAAGTAAGTGACTTTCACTGACCTCACAGTAATAGTGCTCCTCAGTGATCCCCTCATAGTAATAGTGCCCCTAAGTGACCTCCTCACATTAATAGTGACCCTCGGTGACCCCCTCACAGTAATAGTGCTCCTCACTGACCCCTCACAGTAATAGTGTCCCTCAGTGACCTCCTCACAGTAATAGTGCCCCTCAGAGACCTCCTCACAGTAATAGTGCCCCTCAGTGACCTCCTCAAAGTAATAGTGCCCCTCACTGACCTCACAGTAATAGGGCCCCTCAGTGATCCCCTCACAGTAATAGTGCCCCTCACTGACCTCACAGTAATAGTGCCCCTCAGTGACCCCCTCACAGTAATAGTGCCCCTAACTGACCTCACTTTAATAGTGCCCCTCACTGACCTCACAGTAATAGTGCTCCTCAGTTATCCCCTCATAGTAATAGTGCCCCTAAGTGACCTCCTCACATTAATAGTGTCCCTCAGTGACACCTCACAGTAATAGTGCCCCTCACTGACCCCTCACAGTAATAGTGTCCCTCAGTGACCTCCTCACAGTAATAGTGGCCCTCACTGACCTCACAGTAATAGGGCCCCTCAGTGATCCCCTCACAGTAATAGTGCCCCTCAGTGACCCCCTCACAGCAGTAGTGTCCGTCACTGACCTCACAGTAATGCTGTCCCTCAGTGACCTCCTCACAGTAATAGTGACCCTCACTGACCTCACAGTAATAGTGCCCCTCACTGACCCCTCACAGTAATAGTGTCCCTCAGTGATCTCCTCACATTAATAGTGCCCCTCACTGACCACTCACAGTAACAGTGTCCGTCAGTGATCTCCTCACATTAACAGTGTCCCTCAGTGACCTCCTCACAGTAATAGTGCCCCTCAGTGATCTCCTCATAGTAAAAGTGCCCCTCACTTACCTCACAGTAATAGTGCCCCTCAGTGACCCCCTCAAAGTAAGTGACTTTCACTGACCTCACAGTAATAGTGCTCCTCAGTGATCCCCTCATAGTAATAGTGCCCCTAAGTGACCTCCTCACATTAATAGTGACCCTCAGTGACCCCCTCACAGTAATAGTGCCCCTCACTGACCCCTCACAGTAATAGTGTCCCTCAGTGACCTCCTCACAGTAATAGTGCCCCTCAGAGACCTCCTCACAGTAATAGTGCCCTTCAGTGACCTCCTCAAAGTAATAGTGCCCCTCACTGACCTCACAGTAATAGGGCCCCTCAGTGATCCCCTCACAGTAATAGTGCCCCTCAGTGACCCCCTCACAGTAATAGTGCCCCTAACTGACCTCACTTTAATAGTGCCCCTCACTGACCTCACAGTAATAGTGCTCCTCAGTTATCCCCTCATAGTAATAGTGCCCCTAAGTGACCTCCTCACATTAATAGTGTCCCTCAGTGACACCTCACAGTAATAGTGCCCCTCACTGACCCCTCACAGTAATAGTGTCCCTCAGTGACCTCCTCACAGTAATAGTGCCCCTCACTGACCTCACAGTAATAGGGTCCCTCAGTGATCCCCTCACAGTAATAGTGCCCCTCAGTGACCCCCTCACAGCAGTAGTGTCCGTCACTGACCTCACAGTAATAGTGCTCCTCACTTACCTCACAGTAATAGTGCTCCTCAGTGATCCCCTCATAGCAATAGTGTCCCTCAGTGACCTCCTCAAATTAATAGTGCCCCTCAGTGACCCTCAGTGACCTCCTCTCAGTAATAGTGCCCCTCACTGACCTCAGAGTAATAGTGCCCCTCAGTGATCCCCTCACAGTAAAAGTGCCACTCACTTACCTCACAGTAATAGTGCCCCTCAGTGACCCCCTCACAGTAATAGTGACCCTCACTGACCTCACAGTAATAGTCCTCCTCAGTGATCCCCTCATAGTAATAGTGCCCCTAAGTGACCTCCTCACATTAATAGTGCCCCTCAGTGACCCCCTCACAGTAATAGTGCCCCTCGCTGACCCCTCACAGTAATAGTGTCCCTCAGTGATCTCCTCACATTAATAGTGTCCCTCAGTGACCTCCTCACAGTAACAGTGCCCCTCAGTGACCCCTCACAGTAAAAGTGCCCCTCACTTACGTCACAGTAATAGTGCCCCTCAGTGACCCCTCACAGTAATAGTGACCCTCACTGAACTCACAATAATAGTGCTCCTCAGTGATCCCCTCATAGTAATAGTGCCCGTAAGTGATCTCCTCACATTAATAGTGTCCCTCAGTGACCTCCTCACAGTAATAGTGCCCCTCAGTGATCCCCTCATAGTAATAGTGCCCCTCAGTGACCCCCTCACAGTAATAGTGCCCCTTAGTGACCCCCTCACAGTAATAGTGCCCCTCAGTGACCTCACAATAATAGTGTCCCTCAGTGACCTCCTCACAGTAATAGTGTCCCTTAGTGACCTCTTCACAATAATACTGCCCCTCAGTAATCCCCTTATAGTAATAGTGTCCCTCAGTGATCCCCTCACAGCAATAGTGTCCCTCAGTGAC
Organism: Eleutherodactylus coqui; assembly: GCF_035609145.1. Taxonomy (NCBI): domain Eukaryota; kingdom Metazoa; phylum Chordata; class Amphibia; order Anura; family Eleutherodactylidae; genus Eleutherodactylus; species Eleutherodactylus coqui. The sequence goes on along the minus strand of NC_089840.1, from coordinate 6,675,908 downwards.
CCCCTCACACTAATACTGCCACTCACTGACCTCACATTAATAGTGTCCCTCAGTGACCTCTTCACAGTAATAGTGCCCCTCAGTTATCCCCTCACAGTAAAAGTGCCCCTCACTTACCTCACAGTAATAGTGCTCCTCAGTGATCCCCTCATAGCAATAGTGTCCCTCAGTGACCTCCTCAAATTAATAGTGCCCCTCAGTGACCTCCTCACAGTAATAGTGCCCCTCACTGACCTCACAGTAATAGTGCCCCTCAGTGATCCCCTCACAGTAAAAGTGCCCCTCACTTACCTCACAGTAATAGTGCCCCTCAGTGACCCCCTCACAGTAATAGTGACCCTCACTGACCTCACAGTAATAGTCCTCCTCAGTGATTCCCTCATAGTAATAGTGCCCCTAAGTGACCTCCTCACATTAATAGTGCACCTCAGTGACCCCCTCACAGTAATAGTGCCCCTCGCTGACCCCTCACAGTAATAGTGTCCCTCAGTGATCTCCTCACATTAATAGTGTCCCTCAGTGACCTCCTCACAGTAACAGTGCCCCTCAGTGACCCCTCACAGTAAAAGTGCCCCTCACTTACGTCACAGTAATAGTGCCCCTCAGTGACCCCTCACAGTAATAGTGACCCTCACTGAACTCACAATAATAGTGCTCCTCAGTGATCCCCTCATAGTAATAGTGCCCGTAAGTGATCTCCTCACATTAATAGTGTCCCTCAGTGACCTCCTCACAGTAATAGTGCCCCTCAGTGATCCCCTCATAGTAATAGTGCCCCTCAGTGACCCCCTCACAGTAATAGTGCCCCTTAGTGACCCCCTCACAGTAATAGTGCCCCTCAGTGACCTCACAATAATAGTGTCCCTCAGTGACCTCCTCACAGTAATAGTGTCCCTTAGTGACCTCTTCACAATAATACTGCCCCTCAGTAATCCCCTTATAGTAATAGTGTCCCTCAGTGATCCCCTCACAGCAATAGTGTCCCTCAGTGACCCCCTCACACTAATACTGCCACTCACTGACCTCACATTAATAGTGTCCCTCAGTGACCTCTTCACAGTAATAGTGCCCCTCAGTTATCCCCTCACAGTAAAAGTGCCCCTCACTTACCTCACAGTAATAGTGCTCCTCAGTGATCCCCTCATAGCAATAGTGTCCCTCAGTGACCTCCTCAAATTAATAGTGCCCCTCAGTGACCTCCTCACAGTAATAGTGCCCCTCACTGACCTCACAGTAATAGTGCCCCTCAGTGATCCCCTCACAGTAAAAGTGCCCCTCACTTACCTCACAGTAATAGTGCCCCTCAGTGACCCCCTCACAGTAATAGTGACCCTCACTGACCTCACAGTAATAGTCCTCCTCAGTGATTCCCTCATAGTAATAGTGCCCCTAAGTGACCTCCTCACATTAATAGTGCACCTCAGTGACCCCCTCACAGTAATAGTGCCCCTCGCTGACCCCTCACAGTAATAGTGTCCCTCAGTGATCTCCTCACATTAATAGTGTCCCTCAGTGACCCCTCACAGTAAAAGTGCCCCTCACTTACGTCACAGTAATAATGCGCCTCAGTGACCCCCTCACAGTAATAGTGACCCTCACTGAACTCACAATAATAGTGCTCCTCAGTGATCCCCTCATAGTAATAGTGCCCCTTAGTGACCTTCTCACATTAATAGTGCCCCTAAGTGACCTCATCACATTAATAGTGTCCCTCAGTGACCTCCTCACAGTATCAGTGCCCCTCAGTGATCCCCTCACAGTAAAAGTGCCCCTCACTTACCTCACAGTAATAGTGCCCCTCAGTGACCCCTCACAGTAATAGTGACCCTCACTGAACTCACAATAATAGTGCTCCTCAGTGATCCCCTCAAAGTAATAGTGCCCCTAAGTGACCTCCTCACATTAAAAGTGCCCCTCAGTGACCCCCTCACAGTAATAGTGACCCTCACTGACCCCTCACAGTAATAGTGTCCCTCAGTGATCTCCTCACATTAATAGTGTCCCTCAGTGACCTCCTCACAGTAATAGTGCCCCTCAGTGACCCCCTCACAGTAATAGTGCCCCTTAGTGACCCCCTCACAGTAATAGTGCCCCTCAGTGACCTCACAATAATAGTGTCCCTCAGTGACCTCCTCACAGTAATAGTGTCCCTCAGTGACCTCTTCACAATAATACTGCCCCTCAGTAATCCCCTTATAGTAATAGTTTCCCTCAGTGATCCCCTCACAGCAAGAGTGTCCCTCAGTGACCCCCTCACACTAATACTGCCACTCACTGACCTCACAGTAATAGTGTCTCTCAGTGACCTCCTCACAGTAATAGTGCCCCTCAGTGACTCCCTCACAGTAAAAGTGCCCCTCACTGACCTCACAGTAATAGTGTCCCTCAGTGACCTCCTCACAGTAATAGTGCCCCTCAGTGACCCCCTCACAGTAATAGTGCCCCTATCTGACCTCACTTTAATAGTGCCCCTCACTAACCTCACAGTAATAGTGCTCCTCTGTGATCCCCTCATAGTAATAGTGCCCCTAAGTGACCTCCTCACATTAATAGTGCCCCTCAAGGACACCTCACAGTAATAGTGCCCCTCACTGACCCCTCACAGTAATAGTGTCCCTCAGTGACCTCCTCACAGTAATATTGCCCATCACTGACCTCACAGTAATAGGGCCCCTCAGTGATCCCCTCACAGTAATAGTGCCCCTCAGTGACCCCCTCACAGCAATAGTGTCCCTCACTGACCTCACAGTAAGAGTGTCCTCAGTGACCTCCTCACAGTAATAGTGACCCTCACTGACCTCACAGTAATAGTGCCCCTCACTGACCCCTCACAGTAATATTGTCCCTCAGTGATCTCCTCACATTAATAGTGTCCCTCAGTGACCTCCTCACAGTAATAGTGCCCCTCAGTGATCCCCTCACAGTAAAAGTGCCCCTCACTTACCTCACAGTAATAGTGCTCCTCATTGATCCCCTCAAATTAATAGTGCCCCTCACTGACCTCACAGTAAAAGTGCCCCTCAGTGATCCCCTCACAGTAAAAGTGCCCCTCACTTACCTCACAGTAATAGTGCCCCTCAGTGACCCCCTCACAGTAATAGTGACCCTCACTGACCTCACAGTAATAGTGCTCCTCAGTGATCCCATCATTTTGATAGTGCCCCTAAGTGACCTCCGTAAATTAATAGTGCCCCGCAGTGACCCCCTCACAGTAATAGTGCCCCTCACTGACCCCTCACAGTAATAGTGTCCCTCAGTGATCTCCTCACATTAATAGTGTCCCTCAGTGACCTCCTCACAGTAACAGTGTCCCTCAGTGATCCCCTCACAGTAAAAGTGCCCCTCACTTACCTCACAGTAATAGTGCCCCTCAGTGACGCCCTCACAGTAATAGTGTCCCTAACTGACCTCACTTTAATAGTGCCCCTCACTGACCTCACAAAAATAGTGCCCCTCAGTGATCCCCTCATAGTAATAGTGCCCCTGAGTGACCTCCTCACATTAATAGTGCCCCTCAGTGACACCTCACAGTAATAGTGCCCCTCACTGACACCTCACAGTAATAGTGTCCCTCAGTGACCTCCTCACAGTAATAGTGCCCCTCACTGACCTCACAGTAATAGGACCTCTCAGTGATCCCCTCACAGTAATAGTGCCCCTCAGTGACCCCCTCACAGCAATAGTGTCCGTCACTGACCTCACAGTAATACTGTCCCTCAGTGACCTCCTCACAGTAATAGTGACCCTCACTGACCTCACAGTAATAGTGCCCCTCACTGACCCCTCACAGTAATAGTGTCCCTCAGTGATCTCCTCACATTAATAGTGTCCCTCAGGGACCTCTTCACAGTAATAGTGCCCCTCAGTGATCCCCTCACAGTAAAAGTGCCCCTCACTTACCTCACAGTAATAGTGCTCCTCAGTGATCCCCTCATAGCAATAGTGTCCCTCAGTGACCTCCTCAAATTAATAGTGCCCCTCAGTGACCCTCAGTGACCTCCTCTCAGTAATAGTGCCCCTCACTGACCTCAGAGTAATAGTGCCCCTCAGTGATCCCCTCACAGTAAAAGTGCCACTCACTTACCTCACAGTAATAGTGCCCCTCAGTGACCCCCTCACAGTAATAGTGACCCTCACTGACCTCACAGTAATAGTCCTCCTCAGTGATCCCCTCATAGTAATAGTGCCCCTAAGTGACCTCCTCACATTAATAGTGCCCCTCAGTGACCCCCTCACAGTAATAGTGCCTCTCGCTGACCCCTCACAGTAATAGTGTCCCTCAGTGATCTCCTCACATTAATAGTGTCCCTCAGTGACCTCCTCACAGTAACAGTGCCCCTCAGTGACCCCTCACAGTAAAAGTGCCCCTCACTTACGTCACAGTAATAGTGCCCCTCAGTGACCCCTCACAGTAATAGTGACCCTCACTGAACTCACAATAATAGTGCTACTCAGTGATCCCCTCATAGTAATAGTGCCCGTAAGTGACCTCCTCACATTAATAGTGCCCCTAAGTGACCTCCTCACAGTAATAGTGTCCCTCAGAGATCTCCTCACATTAATAGTGTCCCTCTGTGACCTCCTCACAGTAATAGTGCCCCTCAGTGATCCCCTCATAGTAATAGTGCCCCTCAGTGACCCCCTCACAGTAATAGTGCCCCTTAGTGACCCCCTCACAGTAATAGTGCCCCTCAGTGACCTCACAATAATAGTGTCCCTCAGTGACCTCCTCACAGTAATAGTGTCCCTCAGTGACCTCTTCACAATAATACTGCCCCTCAGTAATCCCCTTATAGTAATAGTTTCCCTCAGTGATCCCCTCACAGCAATAGTGTCCCTCAGTGACCCCCTCACACTAATACTGCCACTCACTGACCTCACAGTAATAGTGTCTCTCAGTGACCTCCTCACAGTAATAGTGCCCCTCAGTGACCCCCTCACAGTAATAGTGCCCCTCACTGACCTCACAGTAATAGTGTCCCTCAGTGACCTCCTCACAGTAATAGTGCCCCTCAGTGACCCCCTCACAGTAATAGTGCCCCTATCTGACCTCACTTTAATAGTGCCCCTCACTGACCTCACAGTAATAGTGCTCCTCTGTGATCCCCTCATAGTAATAGTGCCCCTAAGTGACCTCCTCACATTAATAGTGCCCCTCAAGGACACCTCACAGTAATAGTGCCCCTCACTGACCCCTCACAGTAATAGTGTCCCTCAGTGACCTCCTCACAGTAATATTGCCCCTCACTGACCTCACAGTAATAGGGCCCCTCAGTGATCCCCTCACAGTAATAGTGCCCCTCAGTGACCCCCTCACAGCAATAGTGTCCCTCACTGACCTCACAGTAATAGTGTCCTCAGTGACCTCCTCACAGTAATAGTGACCCTCACTGACCTCACAGTAATAGTGCCCCTCACTGACCCCTCACAGTAATATTGTCCCTCAGTGATCTCCTCACATTAATAGTGTCCCTCAGTGACCTCCTCACAGTAATAGTGCCCCTCAGTGATCCCCTCACAGTAAAAGTGCCCCTCACTTACCTCACAGTAATAGTGCTCCTCATTGATCCCCTCAAATAATAGTGCCCCTCACTGACCTCACAGTAAAAGTGCCCCTCAGTGATCCCCTCACAGTAAAAGTGCCCCTCACTTACCTCACAGTAATAGTGCCCCTCAGTGACCCCCTCACAGTAATAGTGACCCTCACTGACCTCACAGTAATAGTGCTCCTCAGTGATCCCCTCATTTTGATAGTGCCCCTAAGTGACCTCCGCAAATTAATAGTGCCCAGCAGTGACCCCCTCACAGTAATAGTGCCCCTCACTGACCCCTCACAGTAATAGTGTCCCTCAGTGATCTCCTCACATTAATAGTGTCCCTCAGTGACCTCCTCACAGTAACAGTGTCCCTCAGTGATCCCCTCACAGTAAAAGTGCCCCTCACTTACCTCACAGTAATAGTGCCCCTCAGTGACGCCCTCACAGTAATAGTGACCCTCACTGAACTCACAGTAATAGTGCTCCTCAGTGATCCCCTCATAGTAATAGTGCCCCTGAGTGACCTCCTCACATTAATAGTGCCCCTCAGTGACCCCCTCACAGTAGTAGTTTCCCTCAGTTATATCCTCACATTAATAGTGTCCCTCAGTGACCTCCTCACAGTAATAGTGCCCCTCAGTGATCCCCTCATAGTAATAGTGCCCCTCAGTGACCCCCTCACAGTAATAGTGTCCCTTAGTGACCCTCTCACAGTAATAGTGCCCCTCAGTGACCTCACAATAATAGTGTCCCTCAGTGACCTCCTCACAGTAATAGTGTCACTCAGTGACCTCTTTACAATAATACTGCCCCTCAGTGATCTACGTATAGTAATAGTGTCCCTCAGTGATCCCCTCACAGCAATAGTGTCCCTCAGTGATCTACGTATAGTAATAGTGTCCCTCAGTGATCCCCTCACAGCAACAGTGTCCCTCAGTGACCCCCTCACACTAATACTTCCCCTCACTGACCTCACAGTAATAGTGTCCCTCAGTGACCTCCTCACAGTAATAGTGCCCCTCAGTGACCCCCTCACAGTAATAGTGCCCCTCACTGACCTCACAGTAATAGTGTCCCTCACTGACCTCCTCACAGTAATAGGGTCCCTCAGTGACCTCCTCACAGTAATAGTGACCCTCAATCATCCCCTCATAGTAGTAGTCCCCTCAGTGACCTCACAGTAATAGTGCCCCTCAGTGACCCCCTCACAGTAATAGTGTCCCTCACTGACCTCCTCACAATAATACTGCCCCTCAGTGATCCCCTTATAGTAATAGTGTCCCTCAGTGATCCCCTCACAGTAGTAGTGCCCGTCACTGACATCACAGTAATATTATCCCTCAGTGATCCCCTCACAGTAATAGTGCCCCTCAGTGACCCCCTTACAATAAAAGTGCCCCTTACTGACCTCACAGTAATAGGGCCCCTCAGTGATCGCCTCACAGTAATAGTGCCCCTCACTGACCTCACAGTAATAGTGTCCCTCAGTGACCTCCTCACAGTAATAGTGCCCCTCAGTGACCCCCTCACAGTAATAGTGCCCCTCACTGACCTCACAGTAATAGTGTCCCTCAGTGATCTCCTCACAGTAATAGTGTCCCTCAATGAACTCCTCACAGTAATAGTGCCCCTCAGTGATCCCCTCATAGTAATAGTGCCCCTCAGTGACCTCACAGTAATAGTGCCCCTCAGTGACCCCCTCACAGTAATAGTGCCCCTAACTGACCTCTCTTTAATAGTGCCCCTCACTGACCTCACAGTAATAGTGCTCCTCAGTGATCCGCTCATAGTAATAGTGCCCCTAAGTGACCTCTTCACATTAATAGTGCCCCTCAGTGACACCTCACAGTAATAGTGCCCCTCACTGACCCCTCACAGTAATAGTGTCCCTCAGTGACCTCCTCACAGTAATAGTGCCCCTCACTGACCTCACAGTAATAGGGACCCTCAGTGATCCCCTCACAGTAATAGTGCCCCTCAGTGACCCTCTCACAGCAATAGTGTCCCTCACTGACCTCACAATAATAGTGTCCCTCAGTGACCTCCTCACAGTAATAGTGTCCCTCAGTGTCCTCTTCACAATAATACTGCCCCTCAGTGATCTGCTTATAGTAATAGTGTCCCTCAGTGATGCCCTCACAGCAAGTGTCCCTCAGTGACCCCCTCACACTAATACTGCCCCTCACTGTCCTCACAGTAATAGTGTCCCTCAGTGACCTCCTCACAGTAATAGTGCCCCTCAGTGATCCCCTCACAGTAGTAGTGCCCCTCACTGACCTCACAATACTATTACCCCTCAGGGATCCCCTCACAGTAATAGTGCCCCTCAGTGATCCCCTCACAGTAATAGTGCCCCTCAGTGACCCCCTCACAGTAAAAGTGCCCCTCACTGACCTCACAGTAATAGTGCCACTCAGTGACCCCCTCACAGTAATAGTGCCCCTAACTGACCTCACTTTAATAGTGCCCCTCACTGACCTCACAGTAATAGTGCTCCTCAGTGATCCCCTCATAGTAATAGTGCCCCTAAGTGACCTCCTCACATTAATAGTGCCCCTCAGTGACACCTCACAGTAATAGTGCCCCTCACTTACCCCTCACAGTAATAGTGTCCCTCAGTGACCTCCTCACAGTAATAGTGCCCCTCACTGACCTCACAGTAATAGGGCCCCTCAGTGATCCCCTCACAGTAATAGTGTCCCTCACTGACCTCACAGTAATAGTGCCCCTCAGTGACCCCCTCACAGTAATAGTGTCCCTAACTGACCTCACTTTAATAGTGCCCCTCACTGACCTCACAGAAATAGTGCTCCTCAGTGATCCCCTCATAGTAATAGTGCCCCTGAGTGACCTCCTCACATTAATAGTGCCCCTCAGTGACACCTCACAGTAATAGTGCCCCTCACTGACACCTCACAGTAATAGTGTCCCTCAGTGACCTCCTCACAGTAATAGTGTCCCTCAGGGACCTCTTCACAGTAATAGTGCCCCTCAGTGATCCCCTCACAGTAAAAGTGCCCCTCACTTACCTCACAGTAATAGTGCTCCTCAGTGATCCCCTCATAGCAATAGTGTCCCTCAGTGACCTCACTGACCTCACAGTAATAGGACCTCTCAGTGATCCCCTCACAGTAATAGTGCCCCTCAGTGACCCCCTCACAGCAATAGTGTCCGTCACTGACCTCACAGTAATAGTGCCCCTCAGTGACCCCCTCACAGTAATAGTGACCCTCACTGACCTCACAGTAATAGTCCTCCTCAGTGATCCCCTCATAGTAATAGTGCCCCTAAGTGACCTCCTCACATTAATAGTGCCCCTCAGTGACCCCCTCACAGTAATAGTGCCCCTCGCTGACCCCTCACAGTAATAGTGTCCCTCAGTGATCTCCTCACATTAATAGTGTCCCTCAGTGACCTCCTCACAGTAACAGTGCCCCTCAGTGACCCCTCACAGTAAAAGTGCCCCTCACTTACGTCACAGTAATAGTGCCCCTCAGTGACCCCTCACAGTAATAGTGACCCTCACTGAACTCACAATAATAGTGCTCCTCAGTGATCCCCTCATAGTAATAGTGCCCGTAAGTGACCTCCTCACATTAATAGTGCCCCTAAGTGACCTCCTCACAGTAATAGTGTCCCTCAGTGATCTCCTCACATTAATAGTGTCCCTCAGTGACCTCCTCACAGTAATAGTGCCCCTCAGTGATCCCCTCATAGTAACAGTGCCCCTCAGTGACCCCCTCACAGTAATAATGCCCCTTAGTGACCCCCTCACAGTAATAGTGCCCCTCAGTGACCTCACAATAATAGTGTCCCTCAGTGACCTCCTCACAGTAATAGTGTCCCTTAGTGACCTCTTCACAATAATACTGCCCCTCAGTAATCCCCTTATAGTAATAGTGTCCCTCAGTGATCCCCTCACAGCAATAGTGTCCCTCAGTGACCCCCTCACACTAATACTGCCACTCACTGACCTCACATTAATAGTGTCCCTCAGTGACCTCTTCACAGTAATAGTGCCCCTCAGTTATCCCCTCACAGTAAAAGTGCCCCTCACTTACCTCACAGTAATAGTGCCCCTCAGTGACCCCCTCACAGTAATAGTGACCCTCACTGACCTCACAGTAATAGTCCTCCTCAGTGATTCCCTCATAGTAATAGTGCCCCTAAGTGACCTCCTCACATTAATAGTGCACCTCAGAGACCCCCTCACAGTAATAGTGCCCCTCGCTGACCCCTCACAGTAATAGTGTCCCTCAGTGATCTCCTCACATTAATAGTGCTCCTCAGTGACCTCCTCACAGTAACAGTGCCCCTCAGTGACCCCTCACAGTAAAAGTGCCCCTCACTTACGTCACAGTAATAGTGCCCCTCAGTGACCCCTCACAGTAATAGTGACCCTCACTGAACTCACAATAATAGTGCTCCTCAGTGATCCCCTCATAGTAATAGTGCCCGTAAGTGACCTCCTCACATTAATAGTGCCCCTAAGTGACCTCCTCACAGTAATAGTGTCCCTCAGTGATCTCCTCACATTAATAGTGTCCCTCAGTGACCTCCTCACAGTAATAGTGCCCCTCAGTGATCCCCTCATAGTAATAGTGCCCCTCAGTGACCCCCTCACAGTAATAGTGCCCCTTAGTGACCCCCTCACAGTAATAGTGCCCCTCAGTGACCTCACAATAATAGTGTCCCTCAGTGACCTCCTCACAGTAATAGTGTCCCTTAGTGACCTCTTCACAATAATACTGCCCCTCAGTAATCCCCTTATAGTAATAGTGTCCCTCAGTGATCCCCTCACAGCAATAGTGTCCCTCAGTGACCCCCTCACACTAATACTGCCACTCACTGACCTCACATTAATAGTGTCCCTCAGTGACCTCTTCACAGTAATAGTGCCCCTCAGTTATCCCCTCACAGTAAAAGTGCCCCTCACTTACCTCACAGTAATAGTGCCCCTCAGTGACCCCCTCACAGTAATAGTGACCCTCACTGACCTCACAGTAATAGTCCTCCTCAGTGATTCCCTCATAGTAATAGTGCCCCTAAGTGACCTCCTCACATTAATAGTGCACCTCAGTGACCCCCTCACAGTAATAGTGCCCCTCGCTGACCCCTCACAGTAATAGTGTCCCTCAGTGATCTCCTCACATTAATAGTGTCCCTCAGTGACCTCCTCACAGTAACAGTGCCCCTCAGTGACCCCTCACAGTAAAAGTGCCCCTCACTTACGTCACAGTAATAATGCGCCTCAGTGACCCCCTCACAGTAATAGTGACCCTCACTGAACTCACAATAATAGTGCTCCTCAGTGATCCCCTCATAGTAATAGTGCCCCTTAGTGACCTTCTCACATTAATAGTGCCCCTAAGTGACCTCATCACATTAATAGTGTCCCTCAGTGACCTCCTCACAGTATCAGTGCCCCTCAGTGATCCCCTCACAGTAAAAGTGCCCCTCACTTACCTCACAGTAATAGTGCCCCTCAGTGACCCCTCACAGTAATAGTGACCCTCACTGAACTCACAATAATAGTGCTCCTCAGTGATCCCCTCAAAGTAATAGTGCCCCTAAGTGACCTCCTCACATTAAAAGTGCCCCTCAGTGACCCCCTCACAGTAATAGTGACCCTCACTGACCCCTCACAGTAATAGTGTCCCTCAGTGATCTCCTCACATTAATAGTGTCCCTCAGTGACCTCCTCACAGTAATAGTGCCCCTCAGTGATCCCCTCATAGTAATAGTGCCCCTCAGTGACCCCCTCACAGTAATAGTGCCCCTTAGTGACCCCCTCACAGTAATAGTGCCCCTCAGTGACCTCACAATAATAGTGTCCCTCAGTGACCTCCTCACAGTAATAGTGTCCCTCAGTGACCTCTTCACAATAATACCGCCCCTCAGTAATCCCCTTATAGTAATAGTTTCCCTCAGTGATCCCCTCACAGCAATAGTGTCCCTCAGTGACCCCCTCACACTAATACTGCCACTCACTGACCTCACAGTAATAGTGTCTCTCAGTGACCTCCTCACAGTAATAGTGCCCCTCAGTGACCCCCTCACAGTAATAGTGCCCCTCACTGACCTCACAGTAATAGTGTCCCTCAGTGACCTCCTCACAGTAATAGTGCCCCTCAGTGACCCCCTCACAGTAATAGTGCCCCTATCTGACCTCACTTTAATAGTGCCCCTCACTAACCTCACAGTAATAGTGCTCCTCTGTGATCCCCTCATAGTAATAGTGCCCCTAAGTGACCTCCTCACATTAATAGTGCCCCTCAAGGACACCTCACAGTAATAGTGCCCCTCACTGACCCCTCACAGTAATAGTGTCCCTCAGTGACCTCCTCACAGTAATATTGCCCCTCACTGACCTCACAGTAATAGGGCCCCTCAGTGATCCCCTCACAGTAATAGTGCCCCTCAGTGACCCCCTCACAGCAATAGTGTCCCTCACTGACCTCACAGTAATAGTGTCCTCAGTGACCTCCTCACAGTAATAGTGACCCTCACTGACCTCACAGTAATAGTGCCCCTCACTGACCCCTCACAGTAATATTGTCCCTCAGTGATCTCCTCACATTAATAGTGTCCCTCAGTGACCCCTCACACTAATACTGCCCCTCACTGACCTCACAGTAATAGTGTCCCTTAGTGACCTCCTAACAGTAATAGTGCCCCTCAGTGACCCCCTCACAGTAATAGTGCCCCTCACTGACCTCACAGTAATAGTGTCCCTCAGTGACCTCCTCACAGTAATAGTGTCCCTCAGTGACCTCCTCACAGTAATAGTGACCCTCAGTGATCCCCTCATAGTAGTAGTGCCCCTCAGTGACCTCACAGTAATAGTGCCCCTCAGTGACCCCCTCACAGTAATAGTGTCCCTCACTGACCTCCTCACAATAATACTGCCCCTCAGTGATCCCCTATAGTAATAGTGTCCGTCAGTGATCCCAACACAGTAGTAGAGCCCATCACTGACCTCACAGTAATATTACCCCTCAGTGATCCCCTCACAGTAATAGTGCCCCTCAGTGACCCCCTTACAGTTAAAGTGCCCCTTACTGACCTCACAGTAATAGAGCCCCTCAGTGATCCCCTCACAGAAATAGTGCCCCTCACTGACCTCACAGTAATAGTGTCCCTCAGTGACCTCCTCACAGTAATAGTGCCCCTCAGTGACCCCCTCACAGTAATAGTGCCCCTAACTGACCTCACAGTAATAGTGTCCCTCAGTGATCTCCTCACAGTAATAGTGTCCCTCAATGACCTCCTCACAGTAATAGTGCCCCTCAGTGATCCCCTCATAGTAATAGTGCCCCTCAGTGACCTCACAGTAATAGTGCCCCTCAGTGACGCCCTCACAGTAATAGTGTCCCTCAGTGACCTCCTCACAATATTACTGCCCCTCAGTGATCCCCTTATAGTAATAGTGTCCCTCAGTGATCCCCTCACAGTAGTAGTGCCTCTCACTGACCTCACAGTAATATTACCCCTCAGTGATCCCCTCACAGTAATAGTGCCCCTCAGTGACCCCCTCACGGTAAAAGTGCCCCTCACTGACCTCACAGTAACAGGGCCCCTCACTGACCTCACAGTAATAGTGCCCCTCAGTGACCCCCTCACAGTAATAGTGCCCCTAACTGACCTCACTTTAATAGTGCCCCTCACTGACCTCACAGTAAAAGTGCTCCTCAGTGATTCCCTCATAGTAATAGTGCCCCTAAGTGACCTCCTCACATTAATAGTGCCCCTCAGTGACCCCCTCACAGTAATAGTGCCCCTCACTGACCCCTCACAGTAACAGTGTCCATCAGTGATCTCCTCACATTAAGTGTCCCTCAGTGACCTCCTCACAGTAATAGTGCCCCTCAGTGACCTCCTCACAGTAAAAGTGCCCCTCACTGACCTCACAGTAATAGGGCCCCTCAGTGATCCCCTCACAGTAATAGTGTCCCTCACTGACCTCACAGTAACAGTGCCCCTCAGTGACCCCCTCACAGTAATAGTGTCCCTAACTGACCTCACTTTAATAGTGCCCCTCACTGACCTCACAAAAATAGTGCTCCTCAGTGATCCCCTCATAGTAATAGTGCCCCTGAGTGACCTCCTCACATTAATAGTGCCCCTCAGTGACACCTCACAGTAATAGTGCCCCTCACTGACACCTCACAGTAATAGTGTCCCTCAGTGACCTCCTCACAGTAATAGTGCCCCTCACTGACCTCACAGTAATAGGACCTCTCAGTGATCCCCTCACAGTAATAGTGCCCCTCAGTGACCCCCTCACAGCAATAGTGTCCGTCACTGACCTCACAGTAATACTGTCCCTCAGTGACCTCCTCACAGTAATAGTGCCCCTCAGTGACCCCCTCACAGTAATAGTGCCCCTAACTGACCTCACAGTAATAGTGTCCCTCAGTGATCTCCTCACAGTAATAGTGTCCCTCAATGACCTCCTCACAGTAATAGTGCCCCTCAGTGATCCCCTCATAGTAATAGTGCCCCTCAGTGACCTCACAGTAATAGTGCCCCTCAGTGATCCCCTCATAGTAATAGTGCCCCTCAGTGACCTCACAGTAATAGTGCCCCTCAGTGACGCCCTCACAGTAATAGTGTCCCTCAGTGACCTCCTCACAATATTACTGCCCCTCAGTGATCCCCTTATAGTAATAGTGTCCCTCAGTGATCCCCTCACAGTAGTAGTGCCTCTCACTGACCTCACAGTAATATTACCCCTCAGTGATCCCCTCACAGTAATAGTGCCCCTCAGTGACCCCCTCACGGTAAAAGTGCCCCTCACTGACCTCACAGTAACAGGGCCCCTCACTGACCTCACAGTAATAGTGCCCCTCAGTGACCCCCTCACAGTAATAGTGCCCCTAACTGACCTCACTTTAATAGTGCCCCTCACTGACCTCACAGTAAAAGTGCTCCTCAGTGATTCCCTCATAGTAATAGTGCCCCTAAGTGACCTCCTCACATTAATAGTGCCCCTCAGTGACCCCCTCACAGTAATAGTGCCCCTCACTGACCCCTCACAGTAACAGTGTCCATCAGTGATCTCCTCACATTAAGTGTCCCTCAGTGACCTCCTCACAGTAATAGTGCCCCTCAGTGACCTCCTCACAGTAAAAGTGCCCCTCACTGACCTCACAGTAATAGGGCCCCTCAGTGATCCCCTCACAGTAATAGTGTCCCTCACTGACCTCACAGTAACAGTGCCCCTCAGTGACCCCCTCACAGTAATAGTGTCCCTAACTGACCTCACTTTAATAGTGCCCCTCACTGACCTCACAAAAATAGTGCTCCTCAGTGATCCCCTCATAGTAATAGTGCCCCTGAGTGACCTCCTCACATTAATAGTGCCCCTCAGTGACACCTCACAGTAATAGTGCCCCTCACTGACACCTCACAGTAATAGTGTCCCTCAGTGACCTCCTCACAGTAATAGTGCCCCTCACTGACCTCACAGTAATAGGACCTCTCAGTGATCCCCTCACAGTAATAGTGCCCCTCAGTGACCCCCTCACAGCAATAGTGTCCGTCACTGACCTCACAGTAATACTGTCCCTCAGTGACCTCCTCACAGTAATAGTGACCCTCACTGACCTCACAGTAATAGTGCCCCTCACTGACCCCTCACAGTAATAGTGTCCCTCAGTGATCTCCTCACATTAATAGTGTCCCTCAGGGACCTCTTCACAGTAATAGTGCCCCTCAGTGATCCCCTCACAGTAAAAGTGCCCCTCACTTACCTCACAGTAATAGTGCTCCTCAGTGATCCCCTCATAGCAATAGTGTCCCTCAGTGACCTCCTCAAATTAATAGTGCCCCTCAGTGACCCTCAGTGACCTCCTCTCAGTAATAGTGCCCCTCACTGACCTCAGAGTAATAGTGCCCCTCAGTGATCCCCTCACAGTAAAAGTGCCACTCACTTACCTCACAGTAATAGTGCCCCTCAGTGACCCCCTCACAGTAATAGTGACCCTCACTGACCTCACAGTAATAGTCCTCCTCAGTGATCCCCTCATAGTAATAGTGCCCCTAAGTGACCTCCTCACATTAATAGTGCCCCTCAGTGACTCCCTCACAGTAATAGTGCCTCTCGCTGACCCCTCACAGTAATAGTGTCCCTCAGTGATCTCCTCACATTAATAGTGTCCCTCAGTGACCTCCTCACAGTAACAGTGCCCCTCAGTGACCCCTCACAGTAAAAGTGCCCCTCACTTACGTCACAGTAATAGTGCCCTCAGTGACCCCTCACAGTAATAGTGACCCTCACTGAACTCACAATAATAGTGCTACTCAGTGATCCCCTCATAGTAATAGTGCCCGTAAGTGACCTCCTAACATTAATAGTGCCCCTAAGTGACCTCCTCAAAAATCACAGAGGTGAGGAAAAAGAAAAAAACAAACACATTCACTGAAAAAGCCAAAAATACCTGAAGGTCTGCAAAGCAGACACGGTCGCCATAGGCACGATCGCCATAAGGCAGGCACAATCGCCACCGGCACAATCGCCGTAGGGCAGGCGCAATGGCCCTAAGCCCTGAGGATATGTAGTCAGCCAGACAATAATGTGTGGAGGAGCAACTTGTTCCTGGCAAGCTAATATGCAATCACCCACTCAGCCCAGCCCAGAATGGGGAGGAGTGACTGCATATACTAAAAGCCTGCACATGTGAACGATACCAAAGATGTCAGCCATAGATAGGTGGTGACCCACCATACAGGATATCAACCCTGGCTGATATGACAGCGGGTTGCCCTGTATCTCCAAGGTGGGCCACACTGGCTGACATCTTGGGCTCCCCCACCAACTAGCAAACTACATACAAAAGTACTAATGCATACTGATAAAATGCGGGTGTTAGTACTGCATTTTGGCCAAAACGCATAGGCTGACGGACCGCGTCGAGGTCACACCGCTTCCGCCAGTACCTACGCTAACTCACGATAAATTACATAAAATCACAGAGGTGAGGAAAAAGAAAAAAACAAACATTCACTGAAAAAGCCAAAAATACCTGAAGGTCTGCAAAGCAGACACGGTCGCCATAGGCACGATCGCCATAAGGCAGGCACAATCGCCACCGGCACAATCGCCGTAGGGCAGGCGCAATGGCCCTAAGCCCTGAGGATATGTAGTCAGCCAGACAATAATGTGTGGAGGAGCAACTTGTTCCTGGCAAGCTAATATGCAATCACCCACTCAGCCCAGCCCAGAATGGGGAGGAGTGACTGCATATACTAAAAGCCTGCACATGTGAACGATACCAAAGATGTCAGCCATAGATAGGTGGTGACCCACCATACAGGATATCAACCCTGGCTGATATGACAGCGGGTTGCCCTGTATCTCCAAGGTGGGCCACACTGGCTGACATCTTGGGCTCCCCCACCAACTAGCAAACTACATACAAAAGTACTAATGCATACTGATAAAATGCGGGTGTTAGTACTGCATTTTGGCCAAAACGCATAGGCTGACGGACCGCGTCGAGGTCACACCGCTTCCGCCAGTACCTACGCTAACTCACGATAAATTACATAAAATCACAGAGGTGAGGAAAAAGAAAAAAACAAACACATTCACTGAAAAAGCCAAAAATACCTGAAGGTCTGCAAAGCAGACACGGTCGCCATAGGCACGATCGCCATAAGGCAGGCACAATCGCCACCGGCACAATCGCCGTAGGGCAGGCGCAATGGCCCTAAGCCCTGAGGATATGTAGTCAGCCAGACAATAATGTGTGGAGGAGCAACTTGTTCCTGGCAAGCTAATATGCAATCACCCACTCAGCCCAGCCCAGAATGGGGAGGAGTGACTGCATATACTAAAAGCCTGCACATGTGAACGATACCAAAGATGTCAGCCATAGATAGGTGGTGACCCACCATACAGGATATCAACCCTGGCTGATATGACAGCGGGTTGCCCTGTATCTCCAAGGTGGGCCACACTGGCTGACATCTTGGGCTCCCCCACCAACTAGCAAACTACATACAAAAGTACTAATGCATACTGATAAAATGCGGGTGTTAGTACTGCATTTTGGCCAAAACGCATAGGCTGACGGACCGCGTCGAGGTCACACCGCTTCCGCCAGTACCTACGCTAACTCACGATAAATTACATAAAATCACAGAGGTGAGGAAAAAGAAAAAAACAAACACATTCACTGAAAAAGCCAAAAATACCTGAAGGTCTGCAAAGCAGACACGGTCGCCATAGGCACGATCGCCATAAGGCAGGCACAATCGCCACCGGCACAATCGCCGTAGGGCAGGCGCAATGGCCCTAAGCCCTGAGGATATGTAGTCAGCCAGACAATAATGTGTGGAGGAGCAACTTGTTCCTGGCAAGCTAATATGCAATCACCCACTCAGCCCAGCCCAGAATGGGGAGGAGTGACTGCATATACTAAAAGCCTGCACATGTGAACGATACCAAAGATGTCAGCCATAGATAGGTGGTGACCCACCATACAGGATATCAACCCTGGCTGATATGACAGCGGGTTGCCCTGTATCTCCAAGGTGGGCCACACTGGCTGACATCTTGGGCTCCCCCACCAACTAGCAAACTACATACAAAAGTACTAATGCATACTGATAAAATGCGGGTGTTAGTACTGCATTTTGGCCAAAACGCATAGGCTGACGGACCGCGTCGAGGTCACACCGCTTCCGCCAGTACCTACGCTAACTCACGATAAATTACATAAAATCACAGAGGTGAGGAAAAAGAAAAAAACAAACACATTCACTGAAAAAGCCAAAAATACCTGAAGGTCTGCAAAGCAGACACGGTCGCCATAGGCACGATCGCCATAAGGCAGGCACAATCGCCACCGGCACAATCGCCGTAGGGCAGGCGCAATGGCCCTAAGCCCTGAGGATATGTAGTCAGCCAGACAATAATGTGTGGAGGAGCAACTTGTTCCTGGCAAGCTAATATGCAATCACCCACTCAGCCCAGCCCAGAATGGGGAGGAGTGACTGCATATACTAAAAGCCTGCACATGTGAACGATACCAAAGATGTCAGCCATAGATAGGTGGTGACCCACCATACAGGATATCAACCCTGGCTGATATGACAGCGGGTTGCCCTGTATCTCCAAGGTGGGCCACACTGGCTGACATCTTGGGCTCCCCCACCAACTAGCAAACTACATACAAAAGTACTAATGCATACTGATAAAATGCGGGTGTTAGTACTGCATTTTGGCCAAAACGCATAGGCTGACGGACCGCGTCGAGGTCACACCGCTTCCGCCAGTACCTACGCTAACTCACGATAAATTACATAAAATCACAGAGGTGAGGAAAAAGAAAAAAACAAACACATTCACTGAAAAAGCCAAAAATACCTGAAGGTCTGCAAAGCAGACACGGTCGCCATAGGCACGATCGCCATAAGGCAGGCACAATCGCCACCGGCACAATCGCCGTAGGGCAGGCGCAATGGCCCTAAGCCCTGAGGATATGTAGTCAGCCAGACAATAATGTGTGGAGGAGCAACTTGTTCCTGGCAAGCTAATATGCAATCACCCACTCAGCCCAGCCCAGAATGGGGAGGAGTGACTGCATATACTAAAAGCCTGCACATGTGAACGATACCAAAGATGTCAGCCATAGATAGGTGGTGACCCACCATACAGGATATCAACCCTGGCTGATATGACAGCGGGTTGCCCTGTATCTCCAAGGTGGGCCACACTGGCTGACATCTTGGGCTCCCCCACCAACTAGCAAACTACATACAAAAGTACTAATGCATACTGATAAAATGCGGGTGTTAGTACTGCATTTTGGCCAAAACGCATAGGCTGACGGACCGCGTCGAGGTCACACCGCTTCCGCCAGTACCTACGCTAACTCACGATAAATTACATAAAATCACAGAGGTGAGGAAAAAGAAAAAAACAAACACATTCACTGAAAAAGCCAAAAATACCTGAAGGTCTGCAAAGCAGACACGGTCGCCATAGGCACGATCGCCATAAGGCAGGCACAATCGCCACCGGCACAATCGCCGTAGGGCAGGCGCAATGGCCCTAAGCCCTGAGGATATGTAGTCAGCCAGACAATAATGTGTGGAGGAGCAACTTGTTCCTGGCAAGCTAATATGCAATCACCCACTCAGCCCAGCCCAGAATGGGGAGGAGTGACTGCATATACTAAAAGCCTGCACATGTGAACGATACCAAAGATGTCAGCCATAGATAGGTGGTGACCCACCATACAGGATATCAACCCTGGCTGATATGACAGCGGGTTGCCCTGTATCTCCAAGGTGGGCCACACTGGCTGACATCTTGGGCTCCCCCACCAACTAGCAAACTACATACAAAAGTACTAATGCATACTGATAAAATGCGGGTGTTAGTACTGCATTTTGGCCAAAACGCATAGGCTGACGGACCGCGTCGAGGTCACACCGCTTCCGCCAGTACCTACGCTAACTCACGATAAATTACATAAAATCACAGAGGTGAGGAAAAAGAAAAAAACAAACACATTCACTGAAAAAGCCAAAAATACCTGAAGGTCTGCAAAGCAGACACGGTCGCCATAGGCACGATCGCCATAAGGCAGGCACAATCGCCACCGGCACAATCGCCGTAGGGCAGGCGCAATGGCCCTAAGCCCTGAGGATATGTAGTCAGCCAGACAATAATGTGTGGAGGAGCAACTTGTTCCTGGCAAGCTAATATGCAATCACCCACTCAGCCCAGCCCAGAATGGGGAGGAGTGACTGCATATACTAAAAGCCTGCACATGTGAACGATACCAAAGATGTCAGCCATAGATAGGTGGTGACCCACCATACAGGATATCAACCCTGGCTGATATGACAGCGGGTTGCCCTGTATCTCCAAGGTGACCTCCTCACAGTAATAGTGTCCCTCAGAGATCTCCTCACATTAATAGTGTCCCTCTGTGACCTCCTCACAGTAATAGTGCCCCTCAGTGATCCCCTCATAGTAATAGTGCCCCTCAGTGACCCCCTCACAGTAATAGTGCCCCTTAGTGACCCCCTCACAGTAATAGTGCCCCTCAGTGACCTCACAATAATAGTGTCCCTCAGTGACCTCCTCACAGTAATAGTGTCCCTCAGTGACCTCTTCACAATAATACTGCCCCTCAGTAATCCCCTTATAGTAATAGTGTCCCTCAGTGATCCCCTCACAGCAATAGTGTCCCTCAGTGACCCCCTCACACTAATACTGCCACTCACTGACCTCACATTAATAGTGTCCCTCAGTGACCTCTTCACAGTAATAGTGCCCCTCAGTTATCCCCTCACAGTAAAAGTGCCCCTCACTTACCTCACAGTAATAGTGCTCCTCAGTGATCCCCTCATAGCAATAGTGTCCATCAGTGACCTCCTCAAATTAATAGTGCCCCTCAGTGACCTCCTCACAGTAATAGTGCCCCTCACTGACCTCACAGTAATAGTGCCCCTCAGTGATCCCCTCACAGTAAAAGTGCCCCTCACTTACCTCACAGTAATAGTGACCCTCACTGACCTCACAGTAATAGTCCTCCTCAGTGATTCCCTCATAGTAATAGTGCCCCTAAGTTACCTCCTCACATTAATAGTGCACCTCAGTGACCCCCTCACAGTAATAGTGCCCCTCGCTGACCCCTCACAGTAATAGTGTCCCTCAGTGATCTCCTCACATTAATAGTGTCCCTCAGTGACCTCCTCACAGTAACAGTGCCCCTCAGTGACCCCTCACAGTAAAAGTGCCCCTCACTTACGTCACAGTAATAATGCGCCTCAGTGACCCCCTCACAGTAATAGTGACCCTCACTGAACTCACAATAATAGTGCTCCTCAGTGATCCCCTCATAGTAATAGTGCCCCTAAGTGACCTTCTCACATTAATAGTGCCCCTAAGTGACCTCATCACATTAATAGTGTCCCTCAGTGACCTCCTCACAGTATCAGTGCCCCTCAGTGATCCCCTCACAGTAAAAGTGCCCCTCACTTACCTCACAGTAATAGTGCCGCTCAGTGACCCCTCACAGTAATAGTGACCCTCACTGAACTCACAATAATAGTGCTCCACAGTGATCCCCTCAAAGTAATAGTGCCCCTAAGTGACCTCCTCACATTAAAAGTGCCCCTCAGTGACCCCCTCACAGTAATAGTGACCCTCACTGACCCCTCACAGTAATAGTGTCCCTCAGTGATCTCCTCACATTAATAGTGTCCCTCAGTGACCTCCTCACAGTAATAGTGCCCCTCAGTGATCCCCTCATAGTAATAGTGCCCCTCAGTGACCCCCTCACAGTAATAGTGCCCCTTAGTGACCCCCTCACAGTAATAGTGCCCCTCAGTGACCTCACAATAATAGTGTCCCTCAGTGACCTCCTCACAGTAATAGTGTCCCTCAGTGACCACTTCACAATAATACTGCCCCTCAGTAATCCCCTTATAGTAATAGTTTCCCTCAGTGATCCCCTCACAGCAATAGTGTCCCTCAGTGACCCCCTCACACTAATACTGCCACTCACTGACCTCACAGTAATAGTGTCTCTCAGTGACCTCCTCACAGTAATAGTGCCCCTCAGTGACCCCCTCACAGTAATAGTGCCCCTCACTGACCTCACAGTAATAGTGTCCCTCAGTGACCTCCTCACAGTAATAGTGCCCCTCAGTGACCCCCTCACAGTAATAGTGCCCCTATCTGACCTCACTTTAATAGTGCCCCTCACTTACCTCACAGTAATAGTGCTCCTCTGTGATCCCCTCATAGTAATAGTGCCCCTAAGTGACCTCCTCACATTAATAGTGCCCCTCAAGGACACCTCACAGTAATAGTGCCCCTCACTGACCCCTCACAGTAATAGTGTCCCTCAGTGACCTCCTCACAGTAATATTGCCCATCACTGACCTCACAGTAATAGGGCCCCTCAGTGATCCCCTCACAGTAATAGTGCCCCTCAGTGACCCCCTCACAGCAATAGTGTCCCTCACTGACCTCACAGTAAGAGTGTCCTCAGTGACCTCCTCACAGTAATAGTGACCCTCACTGACCTCACAGTAATAGTGCCCCTCACTGACCCCTCACAGTAATATTGTCCCTCAGTGATCTCCTCACATTAATAGTGTCCCTCAGTGACCTCCTCACAGTAATAGTGCCCCTCAGTGATCCCCTCACAGTAAAAGTGCCCCTCACTTACCTCACAGTAATAGTGCTCCTCATTGATCCCCTCAAATTAATAGTGCCCCTCACTGACCTCACAGTAAAAGTGCCCCTCAGTGATCCCCTCACAGTAAAAGTGCCCCTCACTTACCTCACAGTAATAGTGCCCCTCAGTGACCCCCTCACAGTAATAGTGACCCTCACTGACCTCACAGTAATAGTGCTCCTCAGTGATCCCATCATTTTGATAGTGCCCCTAAGTGACCTCCGTAAATTAATAGTGCCCCGCAGTGACCCCCTCACAGTAATAGTGCCCCTCACTGACCCCTCACAGTAATAGTGTCCCTCAGTGATCTCCTCACATTAATAGTGTCCCTCAGTGACCTCCTCACAGTAACAGTGTCCCTCAGTGATCCCCTCACAGTAAAAGTGCCCCTCACTTACCTCACAGTAATAGTGCCCCTCAGTGACGCCCTCACAGTAATAGTGTCCCTAACTGACCTCACTTTAATAGTGCCCCTCACTGACCTCACAAAAATAGTGCCCCTCAGTGATCCCCTCATAGTAATAGTGCCCCTGAGTGACCTCCTCACATTAATAGTGCCCCTCAGTGACACCTCACAGTAATAGTGCCCCTCACTGACACCTCACAGTAATAGTGTCCCTCAGTGACCTCCTCACAGTAATAGTGCCCCTCACTGACCTCACAGTAATAGGACCTCTCAGTGATCCCCTCACAGTAATAGTGCCCCTCAGTGACCCCCTCACAGCAATAGTGTCCGTCACTGACCTCACAGTAATACTGTCCCTCAGTGACCTCCTCACAGTAATAGTGACCCTCACTGACCTCACAGTAATAGTGCCCCTCACTGACCCCTCACAGTAATAGTGTCCCTCAGTGATCTCCTCACATTAATAGTGTCCCTCAGGGACCTCTTCACAGTAATAGTGCCCCTCAGTGATCCCCTCACAGTAAAAGTGCCCCTCACTTACCTCACAGTAATAGTGCTCCTCAGTGATCCCCTCATAGCAATAGTGTCCCTCAGTGACCTCCTCAAATTAATAGTGCCCCTCAGTGACCCTCAGTGACCTCCTCTCAGTAATAGTGCCCCTCACTGACCTCAGAGTAATAGTGCCCCTCAGTGATCCCCTCACAGTAAAAGTGCCACTCACTTACCTCACAGTAATAGTGCCCCTCAGTGACCCCCTCACAGTAATAGTGACCCTCACTGACCTCACAGTAATAGTCCTCCTCAGTGATCCCCTCATAGTAATTGTGCCCCTAAGTGACCTCCTCACATTAATAGTGCCCCTCAGTGACCCCCTCACAGTAATAGTGCCTCTCGCTGACCCCTCACAGTAATAGTGTCCCTCAGTGATCTCCTCACATTAATAGTGTCCCTCAGTGACCTCCTCACAGTAACAGTGCCCCTCAGTGACCCCTCACAGTAAAAGTGCCCCTCACTTACGTCACAGTAATAGTGCCCCTCAGTGACCCCTCACAGTAATAGTGACCCTCACTGAACTCACAATAATAGTGCTACTCAGTGATCCCCTCATAGTAATAGTGCCCGTAAGTGACCTCCTCACATTAATAGTGCCCCTAAGTGACCTCCTCACAGTAATAGTGTCCCTCAGAGATCTCCTCACATTAATAGTGTCCCTCTGTGACCTCCTCACAGTAATAGTGCCCCTCAGTGATCCCCTCATAGTAATAGTGCCCCTCAGTGACCCCCTCACAGTAATAGTGCCCCTTAGTGACCCCCTCACAGTAATAGTGCCCCTCAGTGACCTCACAATAATAGTGTCCCTCAGTGACCTCCTCACAGTAATAGTGTCCCTCAGTGACCTCTTCACAATAATACTGCCCCTCAGTAATCCCCTTATAGTAATAGTTTCCCTCAGTGATCCCCTCACAGCAATAGTGTCCCTCAGTGACCCCCTCACACTAATACTGCCACTCACTGACCTCACAGTAATAGTGTCTCTCAGTGACCTCCTCACAGTAATAGTGCCCCTCAGTGACCCCCTCACAGTAATAGTGCCCCTCACTGACCTCACAGTAATAGTGTCCCTCAGTGACCTCCTCACAGTAATAGTGCCCCTCAGTGACCCCCTCACAGTAATAGTGCCCCTATCTGACCTCACTTTAATAGTGCCCCTCACTGACCTCACAGTAATAGTGCTCCTCTGTGATCCCCTCATAGTAATAGTGCCCCTAAGTGACCTCCTCACATTAATAGTGCCCCTCAAGGACACCTCACAGTAATAGTGCCCCTCACTGACCCCTCACAGTAATAGTGTCCCTCAGTGACCTCCTCACAGTAATATTGCCCCTCACTGACCTCACAGTAATAGGGCCCCTCAGTGATCCCCTCACAGTAATAGTGCCCCTCAGTGACCCCCTCACAGCAATAGTGTCCCTCACTGACCTCACAGTAATAGTGTCCTCAGTGACCTCCTCACAGTAATAGTGACCCTCACTGACCTCACAGTAATAGTGCCCCTCACTGACCCCTCACATTAATATTGTCCCTCAGTGATCTCCTCACATTAATAGTGTCCCTCAGTGACCTCCTCACAGTAATAGTGCCCCTCAGTGATCCCCTCACAGTAAAAGTGCCCCTCACTTACCTCACAGTAATAGTGCTCCTCATTGATCCCCTCAAATAATAGTGCCCCTCACTGACCTCACAGTAAAAGTGCCCCTCAGTGATCCCCTCACAGTAAAAGTGCCCCTCACTTACCTCACAGTAATAGTGCCCCTCAGTGACCCCCTCACAGTAATAGTGACCCTCACTGACCTCACAGTAATAGTGCTCCTCAGTGATCCCCTCATTTTGATAGTGCCCCTAAGTGACCTCCGCAAATTAATAGTGCCCCGCAGTGACCCCCTCACAGTAATAGTGCCCCTCACTGACCCCTCACAGTAATAGTGTCCCTCAGTGATCTCCTCACATTAATAGTGTCCCTCAGTGACCTCCTCACAGTAACAGTGTCCCTAAGTGATCCCCTCACAGTAAAAGTGCCCCTCACTTACCTCACAGTAATAGTGCCCCTCAGTGACGCCCTCACAGTAATAGTGACCCTCACTGAACTCACAGTAATAGTGCTCCTCAGTGATCCCCTCATAGTAATAGTGCCCCTAAGTGACCTCCTCACATTAATAGTGCCCCTCAGTGACCCCCTCACAGTAGTAGTTTCCCTCAGTTATATCCTCACATTAATAGTGTCCCTCAGTGACCTCCTCACAGTAATAGTGCCCCTCAGTGATCCCCTCATAGTAATAGTGCCCCTCAGTGACCCCCTCACAGTAATAGTGCCCCTTAGTGACCCTCTCACAGTAATAGTGCCCCTCAGTGACCTCACAATAATAGTGTCCCTCAGTGACCTCCTCACAGTAATAGTGTCACTCAGTGACCTCTTTACAATAATACTGCCCCTCAGTGATCTACGTATAGTAATAGTGTCCCTCAGTGATCCCCTCACAGCAATAGTGTCCCTCAGTGATCTACGTATAGTAATAGTGTCCCTCAGTGATCCCCTCACAGCAACAGTGTCCCTCAGTGACCCCCTCACACTAATACTTCCCCTCACTGACCTCACAGTAATAGTGTCCCTCAGTGACCTCCTCACAGTAATAGTGCCCCTCAGTGACCCCCTCACAGTAATAGTGCCCCTCACTGACCTCACAGTAATAGTGTCCCTCACTGACCTCCTCACAGTAATAGGGTCCCTCAGTGACCTCCTCACAGTAATAGTGACCCTCAATCATCCCCTCATAGTAGTAGTCCCCTCAGTGACCTCACAGTAATAGTGCCCCTCAGTGACCCCCTCACAGTAATAGTGTCCCTCACTGACCTCCTCACAATAATACTGCCCCTCAGTGATCCCCTTATAGTAATAGTGTCCCTCAGTGATCCCCTCACAGTAGTAGTGCCCGTCACTGACATCACAGTAATATTATCCCTCAGTGATCCCCTCACAGTAATAGTGCCCCTCAGTGACCCCCTTACAATAAAAGTGCCCCTTACTGACCTCACAGTAATAGGGCCCCTCAGTGATCGCCTCACAGTAATAGTGCCCCTCACTGACCTCACAGTAATAGTGTCCCTCAGTGACCTCCTCACAGTAATAGTGCCCCTCAGTGACCCCCTCACAGTAATAGTGCCCCTCACTGACCTCACAGTAATAGTGTCCCTCAGTGATCTCCTCACAGTAATAGTGTCCCTCAATGAACTCCTCACAGTAATAGTGCCCCTCAGTGATCCCCTCATAGTAATAGTGCCCCTCAGTGACCTCACAGTAATAGTGCCCCTCAGTGACCCCCTCACAGTAATAGTGCCCCTAACTGACCTCTCTTTAATAGTGCCCCTCACTGACCTCACAGTAATAGTGCTCCTCAGTGATCCGCTCATAGTAATAGTGCCCCTAAGTGACCTCTTCACATTAATAGTGCCCCTCAGTGACACCTCACAGTAATAGTGCCCCTCACTGACCCCTCACAGTAATAGTGTCCCTCAGTGACCTCCTCACAGTAATAGTGCCCCTCACTGACCTCACAGTAATAGGGACCCTCAGTGATCCCCTCACAGTAATAGTGCCCCTCAGTGACCCTCTCACAGCAATAGTGTCCCTCACTGACCTCACAATAATAGTGTCCCTCAGTGACCTCCTCACAGTAATAGTGTCCCTCAGTGTCCTCTTCACAATAATACTGCCCCTCAGTGATCTGCTTATAGTAATAGTGTCCCTCAGTGATGCCCTCACAGCAAGTGTCCCTCAGTGACCCCCTCACACTAATACTGCCCCTCACTGTCCTCACAGTAATAGTGTCCCTCAGTGACCTCCTCACAGTAATAGTGCCCCTCACTGACCCCTCACAGTAATAGTGTCCCTCAGTGACCTCCTCACAGTAATATTGCCCCTCACTGACCTCACAGTAATAGGGCCCCTCAGTGATCCCCTCACAGTAATAGTGCCCCTCAGTGACCCCCTCACAGCAATAGTGTCCCTCACTGACCTCACAGTAATAGTGTCCTCAGTGACCTCCTCACAGTAATAGTGACCCTCACTGACCTCACAGTAATAGTGCCCCTCACTGACCCCTCACATTAATATTGTCCCTCAGTGATCTCCTCACATTAATAGTGTCCCTCAGTGACCTCCTCACAGTAATAGTGCCCCTCAGTGATCCCCTCACAGTAAAAGTGCCCCTCACTTACCTCACAGTAATAGTGCTCCTCATTGATCCCCTCAAATAATAGTGCCCCTCACTGACCTCACAGTAAAAGTGCCCCTCAGTGATCCCCTCACAGTAAAAGTGCCCCTCACTTACCTCACAGTAATAGTGCCCCTCAGTGACCCCCTCACAGTAATAGTGACCCTCACTGACCTCACAGTAATAGTGCTCCTCAGTGATCCCCTCATTTTGATAGTGCCCCTAAGTGACCTCCGCAAATTAATAGTGCCCCGCAGTGACCCCCTCACAGTAATAGTGCCCCTCACTGACCCCTCACAGTAATAGTGTCCCTCAGTGATCTCCTCACATTAATAGTGTCCCTCAGTGACCTCCTCACAGTAACAGTGTCCCTAAGTGATCCCCTCACAGTAAAAGTGCCCCTCACTTACCTCACAGTAATAGTGCCCCTCAGTGACGCCCTCACAGTAATAGTGACCCTCACTGAACTCACAGTAATAGTGCTCCTCAGTGATCCCCTCATAGTAATAGTGCCCCTAAGTGACCTCCTCACATTAATAGTGCCCCTCAGTGACCCCCTCACAGTAGTAGTTTCCCTCAGTTATATCCTCACATTAATAGTGTCCCTCAGTGACCTCCTCACAGTAATAGTGCCCCTCAGTGATCCCCTCATAGTAATAGTGCCCCTCAGTGACCCCCTCACAGTAATAGTGCCCCTTAGTGACCCTCTCACAGTAATAGTGCCCCTCAGTGACCTCACAATAATAGTGTCCCTCAGTGACCTCCTCACAGTAATAGTGTCACTCAGTGACCTCTTTACAATAATACTGCCCCTCAGTGATCTACGTATAGTAATAGTGTCCCTCAGTGATCCCCTCACAGCAATAGTGTCCCTCAGTGATCTACGTATAGTAATAGTGTCCCTCAGTGATCCCCTCACAGCAACAGTGTCCCTCAGTGACCCCCTCACACTAATACTTCCCCTCACTGACCTCACAGTAATAGTGTCCCTCAGTGACCTCCTCACAGTAATAGTGCCCCTCAGTGACCCCCTCACAGTAATAGTGCCCCTCACTGACCTCACAGTAATAGTGTCCCTCACTGACCTCCTCACAGTAATAGGGTCCCTCAGTGACCTCCTCACAGTAATAGTGACCCTCAATCATCCCCTCATAGTAGTAGTCCCCTCAGTGACCTCACAGTAATAGTGCCCCTCAGTGACCCCCTCACAGTAATAGTGTCCCTCACTGACCTCCTCACAATAATACTGCCCCTCAGTGATCCCCTTATAGTAATAGTGTCCCTCAGTGATCCCCTCACAGTAGTAGTGCCCGTCACTGACATCACAGTAATATTATCCCTCAGTGATCCCCTCACAGTAATAGTGCCCCTCAGTGACCCCCTTACAATAAAAGTGCCCCTTACTGACCTCACAGTAATAGGGCCCCTCAGTGATCGCCTCACAGTAATAGTGCCCCTCACTGACCTCACAGTAATAGTGTCCCTCAGTGACCTCCTCACAGTAATAGTGCCCCTCAGTGACCCCCTCATAGTAATAGTGCCCCTCAGTGACCTCACAGTAATAGTGCCCCTCAGTGACCCCCTCACAGTAATAGTGCCCCTAACTGACCTCTCTTTAATAGTGCCCCTCACTGACCTCACAGTAATAGTGCTCCTCAGTGATCCGCTCATAGTAATAGTGCCCCTAAGTGACCTCTTCACATTAATAGTGCCCCTCAGTGACACCTCACAGTAATAGTGCCCCTCACTGACCCCTCACAGTAATAGTGTCCCTCAGTGACCTCCTCACAGTAATAGTGCCCCTCACTGACCTCACAGTAATAGGGACCCTCAGTGATCCCCTCACAGTAATAGTGCCCCTCAGTGACCCTCTCACAGCAATAGTGTCCCTCACTGACCTCACAATAATAGTGTCCCTCAGTGACCTCCTCACAGTAATAGTGTCCCTCAGTGTCCTCTTCACAATAATACTGCCCCTCAGTGATCTGCTTATAGTAATAGTGTCCCTCAGTGATGCCCTCACAGCAAGTGTCCCTCAGTGACCCCCTCACACTAATACTGCCCCTCACTGTCCTCACAGTAATAGTGTCCCTCAGTGACCTCCTCACAGTAATAGTGCCCCTCAGTGATCCCCTCACAGTAGTAGTGCCCCTCACTGACCTCACAATACTATTACCCCTCAGGGATCCCCTCACAGTAATAGTGCCCCTCAGTGATCCCCTCACAGTAATAGTGCCCCTCAGTGACCCCCTCACAGTAAAAGTGCCCCTCACTGACCTCACAGTAATAGTGCCACTCAGTGACCCCCTCACAGTAATAGTGCCCCTAACTGACCTCACTTTAATAGTGCCCCTCACTGACCTCACAGTAATAGTGCTCCTCAGTGATCCCCTCATAGTAATAGTGCCCCTAAGTGACCTCCTCACATTAATAGTGCCCCTCAGTGACACCTCACAGTAATAGTGCCCCTCACTTACCCCTCACAGTAATAGTGTCCCTCAGTGACCTCCTCACAGTAATAGTGCCCCTCACTGACCTCACAGTAATAGGGCCCCTCAGTGATCCCCTCAC
Organism: Eleutherodactylus coqui; assembly: GCF_035609145.1. Classification (NCBI taxonomy): domain Eukaryota; kingdom Metazoa; phylum Chordata; class Amphibia; order Anura; family Eleutherodactylidae; genus Eleutherodactylus; species Eleutherodactylus coqui. The sequence goes on along the minus strand of NC_089840.1, from coordinate 6,645,415 downwards.
AGTAATAGTGTCCCTCACTGACCTCACAGTAATAGTGCCCCTCAGTGACCCCCTCACAGTAATAGTGTCCCTAACTGACCTCACTTTAATAGTGCCCCTCACTGACCTCACAGAAATAGTGCTCCTCAGTGATCCCCTCATAGTAATAGTGCCCCTGAGTGACCTCCTCACATTAATAGTGCCCCTCAGTGACACCTCACAGTAATAGTGCCCCTCACTGACACCTCACAGTAATAGTGTCCCTCAGTGACCTCCTCACAGTAATAGTGTCCCTCAGGGACCTCTTCACAGTAATAGTGCCCCTCAGTGATCCCCTCACAGTAAAAGTGCCCCTCACTTACCTCACAGTAATAGTGCTCCTCAGTGATCCCCTCATAGCAATAGTGTCCCTCAGTGACCTCACTGACCTCACAGTAATAGGACCTCTCAGTGATCCCCTCACAGTAATAGTGCCCCTCAGTGACCCCCTCACAGCAATAGTGTCCGTCACTGACCTCACAGTAATAGTGCCCCTCAGTGACCCCCTCACAGTAATAGTGACCCTCACTGACCTCACAGTAATAGTCCTCCTCAGTGATCCCCTCATAGTAATAGTGCCCCTAAGTGACCTCCTCACATTAATAGTGCCCCTCAGTGACCCCCTCACAGTAATAGTGCCCCTCGCTGACCCCTCACAGTAATAGTGTCCCTCAGTGATCTCCTCACATTAATAGTGTCCCTCAGTGACCTCCTCACAGTAACAGTGCCCCTCAGTGACCCCTCACAGTAAAAGTGCCCCTCACTTACGTCACAGTAATAGTGCCCCTCAGTGACCCCTCACAGTAATAGTGACCCTCACTGAACTCACAATAATAGTGCTCCTCAGTGATCCCCTCATAGTAATAGTGCCCGTAAGTGACCTCCTCACATTAATAGTGCCCCTAAGTGACCTCCTCACAGTAATAGTGTCCCTCAGTGATCTCCTCACATTAATAGTGTCCCTCAGTGACCTCCTCACAGTAATAGTGCCCCTCAGTGATCCCCTCATAGTAACAGTGCCCCTCAGTGACCCCCTCACAGTAATAATGCCCCTTAGTGACCCCCTCACAGTAATAGTGCCCCTCAGTGACCTCACAATAATAGTGTCCCTCAGTGACCTCCTCACAGTAATAGTGTCCCTTAGTGACCTCTTCACAATAATACTGCCCCTCAGTAATCCCCTTATAGTAATAGTGTCCCTCAGTGATCCCCTCACAGCAATAGTGTCCCTCAGTGACCCCCTCACACTAATACTGCCACTCACTGACCTCACATTAATAGTGTCCCTCAGTGACCTCTTCACAGTAATAGTGCCCCTCAGTTATCCCCTCACAGTAAAAGTGCCCCTCACTTACCTCACAGTAATAGTGCCCCTCAGTGACCCCCTCACAGTAATAGTGACCCTCACTGACCTCACAGTAATAGTCCTCCTCAGTGATTCCCTCATAGTAATAGTGCCCCTAAGTGACCTCCTCACATTAATAGTGCACCTCAGTGACCCCCTCACAGTAATAGTGCCCCTCGCTGACCCCTCACAGTAATAGTGTCCCTCAGTGATCTCCTCACATTAATAGTGTCCCTCAGTGACCTCCTCACAGTAACAGTGCCACTCAGTGACCCCTCACAGTAAAAGTGCCCCTCACTTACGTCACAGTAATAGTGCCCCTCAGTGACCCCTCACAGTAATAGTGACCCTCACTGAACTCACAATAATAGTGCTCCTCAGTGATCCCCTCATAGTAATAGTGCCCGTAAGTGACCTCCTCACATTAATAGTGCCCCTAAGTGACCTCCTCACAGTAATAGTGTCCCTCAGTGATCTCCTCACATTAATAGTGTCCCTCAGTGACCTCCTCACAGTAATAGTGCCCCTCAGTGATCCCCTCATAGTAATAGTGCCCCTCAGTGACCCCCTCACAGTAATAGTGCCCCTTAGTGACCCCCTCACAGTAATAGTGCCCCTCAGTGACCTCACAATAATAGTGTCCCTCAGTGACCTCCTCACAGTAATAGTGTCCCTTAGTGACCTCTTCACAATAATACTGCCCCTCAGTAATCCCCTTATAGTAATAGTGTCCCTCAGTGATCCCCTCACAGCAATAGTGTCCCTCAGTGACCCCCTCACACTAATACTGCCACTCACTGACCTCACATTAATAGTGTCCCTCAGTGACCTCTTCACAGTAATAGTGCCCCTCAGTTATCCCCTCACAGTAAAAGTGCCCCTCACTTACCTCACAGTAATAGTGCCCCTCAGTGACCCCCTCACAGTAATAGTGACCCTCACTGACCTCACAGTAATAGTCCTCCTCAGTGATTCCCTCATAGTAATAGTGCCCCTAAGTGACCTCCTCACATTAATAGTGCACCTCAGTGACCCCCTCACAGTAATAGTGCCCCTCGCTGACCCCTCACAGTAATAGTGTCCCTCAGTGATCTCCTCACATTAATAGTGTCCCTCAGTGACCTCCTCACAGTAACAGTGCCCCTCAGTGACCCCTCACAGTAAAAGTGCCCCTCACTTACGTCACAGTAATAATGCGCCTCAGTGACCCCCTCACAGTAATAGTGACCCTCACTGAACTCACAATAATAGTGCTCCTCAGTGATCCCCTCATAGTAATAGTGCCCCTTAGTGACCTTCTCACATTAATAGTGCCCCTAAGTGACCTCATCACATTAATAGTGTCCCTCAGTGACCTCCTCACAGTATCAGTGCCCCTCAGTGATCCCCTCACAGTAAAAGTGCCCCTCACTTACCTCACAGTAATAGTGCCCCTCAGTGACCCCTCACAGTAATAGTGACCCTCACTGAACTCACAATAATAGTGCTCCTCAGTGATCCCCTCAAAGTAATAGTGCCCCTAAGTGACCTCCTCACATTAAAAGTGCCCCTCAGTGACCCCCTCACAGTAATAGTGACCCTCACTGACCCCTCACAGTAATAGTGTCCCTCAGTGATCTCCTCACATTAATAGTGTCCCTCAGTGACCTCCTCACAGTAATAGTGCCCCTCAGTGATCCCCTCATAGTAATAGTGCCCCTCAGTGACCCCCTCACAGTAATAGTGCCCCTTAGTGACCCCCTCACAGTAATAGTGCCCCTCAGTGACCTCACAATAATAGTGTCCCTCAGTGACCTCCTCACAGTAATAGTGTCCCTCAGTGACCTCTTCACAATAATACCGCCCCTCAGTAATCCCCTTATAGTAATAGTTTCCCTCAGTGATCCCCTCACAGCAATAGTGTCCCTCAGTGACCCCCTCACACTAATACTGCCACTCACTGACCTCACAGTAATAGTGTCTCTCAGTGACCTCCTCACAGTAATAGTGCCCCTCAGTGACCCCCTCACAGTAATAGTGCCCCTCACTGACCTCACAGTAATAGTGTCCCTCAGTGACCTCCTCACAGTAATAGTGCCCCTCAGTGACCCCCTCACAGTAATAGTGCCCCTATCTGACCTCACTTTAATAGTGCCCCTCACTAACCTCACAGTAATAGTGCTCCTCTGTGATCCCCTCATAGTAATAGTGCCCCTAAGTGACCTCCTCACATTAATAGTGCCCCTCAAGGACACCTCACAGTAATAGTGCCCCTCACTGACCCCTCACAGTAATAGTGTCCCTCAGTGACCTCCTCACAGTAATATTGCCCCTCACTGACCTCACAGTAATAGGGCCCCTCAGTGATCCCCTCACAGTAATAGTGCCCCTCAGTGACCCCCTCACAGCAATAGTGTCCCTCACTGACCTCACAGTAATAGTGTCCTCAGTGACCTCCTCACAGTAATAGTGACCCTCACTGACCTCACAGTAATAGTGCCCCTCACTGACCCCTCACAGTAATATTGTCCCTCAGTGATCTCCTCACATTAATAGTGTCCCTCAGTGACCCCTCACACTAATACTGCCCCTCACTGACCTCACAGTAATAGTGTCCCTTAGTGACCTCCTAACAGTAATAGTGCCCCTCAGTGACCCCCTCACAGTAATAGTGCCCCTCACTGACCTCACAGTAATAGTGTCCCTCAGTGACCTCCTCACAGTAATAGTGTCCCTCAGTGACCTCCTCACAGTAATAGTGACCCTCAGTGATCCCCTCATAGTAGTAGTGCCCCTCAGTGACCTCACAGTAATAGTGCCCCTCAGTGACCCCCTCACAGTAATAGTGTCCCTCACTGACCTCCTCACAATAATACTGCCCCTCAGTGATCCCCTATAGTAATAGTGTCCGTCAGTGATCCCAACACAGTAGTAGAGCCCATCACTGACCTCACAGTAATATTACCCCTCAGTGATCCCCTCACAGTAATAGTGCCCCTCAGTGACCCCCTTACAGTTAAAGTGCCCCTTACTGACCTCACAGTAATAGAGCCCCTCAGTGATCCCCTCACAGAAATAGTGCCCCTCACTGACCTCACAGTAATAGTGTCCCTCAGTGACCTCCTCACAGTAATAGTGCCCCTCAGTGACCCCCTCACAGTAATAGTGCCCCTAACTGACCTCACAGTAATAGTGTCCCTCAGTGATCTCCTCACAGTAATAGTGTCCCTCAATGACCTCCTCACAGTAATAGTGCCCCTCAGTGATCCCCTCATAGTAATAGTGCCCCTCAGTGACCTCACAGTAATAGTGCCCCTCAGTGATCCCCTCATAGTAATAGTGCCCCTCAGTGACCTCACAGTAATAGTGCCCCTCAGTGACGCCCTCACAGTAATAGTGTCCCTCAGTGACCTCCTCACAATATTACTGCCCCTCAGTGATCCCCTTATAGTAATAGTGTCCCTCAGTGATCCCCTCACAGTAGTAGTGCCTCTCACTGACCTCACAGTAATATTACCCCTCAGTGATCCCCTCACAGTAATAGTGCCCCTCAGTGACCCCCTCACGGTAAAAGTGCCCCTCACTGACCTCACAGTAACAGGGCCCCTCACTGACCTCACAGTAATAGTGCCCCTCAGTGACCCCCTCACAGTAATAGTGCCCCTAACTGACCTCACTTTAATAGTGCCCCTCACTGACCTCACAGTAAAAGTGCTCCTCAGTGATTCCCTCATAGTAATAGTGCCCCTAAGTGACCTCCTCACATTAATAGTGCCCCTCAGTGACCCCCTCACAGTAATAGTGCCCCTCACTGACCCCTCACAGTAACAGTGTCCATCAGTGATCTCCTCACATTAAGTGTCCCTCAGTGACCTCCTCACAGTAATAGTGCCCCTCAGTGACCTCCTCACAGTAAAAGTGCCCCTCACTGACCTCACAGTAATAGGGCCCCTCAGTGATCCCCTCACAGTAATAGTGTCCCTCACTGACCTCACAGTAACAGTGCCCCTCAGTGACCCCCTCACAGTAATAGTGTCCCTAACTGACCTCACTTTAATAGTGCCCCTCACTGACCTCACAAAAATAGTGCTCCTCAGTGATCCCCTCATAGTAATAGTGCCCCTGAGTGACCTCCTCACATTAATAGTGCCCCTCAGTGACACCTCACAGTAATAGTGCCCCTCACTGACACCTCACAGTAATAGTGTCCCTCAGTGACCTCCTCACAGTAATAGTGCCCCTCACTGACCTCACAGTAATAGGACCTCTCAGTGATCCCCTCACAGTAATAGTGCCCCTCAGTGACCCCCTCACAGCAATAGTGTCCGTCACTGACCTCACAGTAATACTGTCCCTCAGTGACCTCCTCACAGTAATAGTGCCCCTCAGTGACCCCCTCACAGTAATAGTGCCCCTAACTGACCTCACAGTAATAGTGTCCCTCAGTGATCTCCTCACAGTAATAGTGTCCCTCAATGACCTCCTCACAGTAATAGTGCCCCTCAGTGATCCCCTCATAGTAATAGTGCCCCTCAGTGACCTCACAGTAATAGTGCCCCTCAGTGATCCCCTCATAGTAATAGTGCCCCTCAGTGACCTCACAGTAATAGTGCCCCTCAGTGACGCCCTCACAGTAATAGTGTCCCTCAGTGACCTCCTCACAATATTACTGCCCCTCAGTGATCCCCTTATAGTAATAGTGTCCCTCAGTGATCCCCTCACAGTAGTAGTGCCTCTCACTGACCTCACAGTAATATTACCCCTCAGTGATCCCCTCACAGTAATAGTGCCCCTCAGTGACCCCCTCACGGTAAAAGTGCCCCTCACTGACCTCACAGTAACAGGGCCCCTCACTGACCTCACAGTAATAGTGCCCCTCAGTGACCCCCTCACAGTAATAGTGCCCCTAACTGACCTCACTTTAATAGTGCCCCTCACTGACCTCACAGTAAAAGTGCTCCTCAGTGATTCCCTCATAGTAATAGTGCCCCTAAGTGACCTCCTCACATTAATAGAGCCCCTCAGTGACCCCCTCACAGTAATAGTGCCCCTCACTGACCCCTCACAGTAACAGTGTCCATCAGTGATCTCCTCACATTAAGTGTCCCTCAGTGACCTCCTCACAGTAATAGTGCCCCTCAGTGACCTCCTCACAGTAAAAGTGCCCCTCACTGACCTCACAGTAATAGGGCCCCTCAGTGATCCCCTCACAGTAATAGTGTCCCTCACTGACCTCACAGTAACAGTGCCCCTCAGTGACCCCCTCACAGTAATAGTGTCCCTAACTGACCTCACTTTAATAGTGCCCCTCACTGACCTCACAAAAATAGTGCTCCTCAGTGATCCCCTCATAGTAATAGTGCCCCTGAGTGACCTCCTCACATTAATAGTGCCCCTCAGTGACACCTCACAGTAATAGTGCCCCTCACTGACACCTCACAGTAATAGTGTCCCTCAGTGACCTCCTCACAGTAATAGTGCCCCTCACTGACCTCACAGTAATAGGACCTCTCAGTGATCCCCTCACAGTAATAGTGCCCCTCAGTGACCCCCTCACAGCAATAGTGTCCGTCACTGACCTCACAGTAATACTGTCCCTCAGTGACCTCCTCACAGTAATAGTGACCCTCACTGACCTCACAGTAATAGTGCCCCTCACTGACCCCTCACAGTAATAGTGTCCCTCAGTGATCTCCTCACATTAATAGTGTCCCTCAGGGACCTCTTCACAGTAATAGTGCCCCTCAGTGATCCCCTCACAGTAAAAGTGCCCCTCACTTACCTCACAGTAATAGTGCTCCTCAGTGATCCCCTCATAGCAATAGTGTCCCTCAGTGACCTCCTCAAATTAATAGTGCCCCTCAGTGACCCTCAGTGACCTCCTCTCAGTAATAGTGCCCCTCACTGACCTCAGAGTAATAGTGCCCCTCAGTGATCCCCTCACAGTAAAAGTGCCACTCACTTACCTCACAGTAATAGTGCCCCTCAGTGACCCCCTCACAGTAATAGTGACCCTCACTGACCTCACAGTAATAGTCCTCCTCAGTGATCCCCTCATAGTAATAGTGCCCCTAAGTGACCTCCTCACATTAATAGTGCCCCTCAGTGACTCCCTCACAGTAATAGTGCCTCTCGCTGACCCCTCACAGTAATAGTGTCCCTCAGTGATCTCCTCACATTAATAGTGTCCCTCAGTGACCTCCTCACAGTAACAGTGCCCCTCAGTGACCCCTCACAGTAAAAGTGCCCCTCACTTACGTCACAGTAATAGTGCCCTCAGTGACCCCTCACAGTAATAGTGACCCTCACTGAACTCACAATAATAGTGCTACTCAGTGATCCCCTCATAGTAATAGTGCCCGTAAGTGACCTCCTAACATTAATAGTGCCCCTAAGTGACCTCCTCACAGTAATAGTGTCCCTCAGAGATCTCCTCACATTAATAGTGTCCCTCTGTGACCTCCTCACAGTAATAGTGCCCCTCAGTGATCCCCTCATAGTAATAGTGCCCCTCAGTGACCCCCTCACAGTAATAGTGCCCCTTAGTGACCCCCTCACAGTAATAGTGCCCCTCAGTGACCTCACAATAATAGTGTCCCTCAGTGACCTCCTCACAGTAATAGTGTCCCTCAGTGACCTCTTCACAATAATACTGCCCCTCAGTAATCCCCTTATAGTAATAGTGTCCCTCAGTGATCCCCTCACAGCAATAGTGTCCCTCAGTGACCCCCTCACACTAATACTGCCACTCACTGACCTCACATTAATAGTGTCCCTCAGTGACCTCTTCACAGTAATAGTGCCCCTCAGTTATCCCCTCACAGTAAAAGTGCCCCTCACTTACCTCACAGTAATAGTGCTCCTCAGTGATCCCCTCATAGCAATAGTGTCCATCAGTGACCTCCTCAAATTAATAGTGCCCCTCAGTGACCTCCTCACAGTAATAGTGCCCCTCACTGACCTCACAGTAATAGTGCCCCTCAGTGATCCCCTCACAGTAAAAGTGCCCCTCACTTACCTCACAGTAATAGTGACCCTCACTGACCTCACAGTAATAGTCCTCCTCAGTGATTCCCTCATAGTAATAGTGCCCCTAAGTTACCTCCTCACATTAATAGTGCACCTCAGTGACCCCCTCACAGTAATAGTGCCCCTCGCTGACCCCTCACAGTAATAGTGTCCCTCAGTGATCTCCTCACATTAATAGTGTCCCTCAGTGACCTCCTCACAGTAACAGTGCCCCTCAGTGACCCCTCACAGTAAAAGTGCCCCTCACTTACGTCACAGTAATAATGCGCCTCAGTGACCCCCTCACAGTAATAGTGACCCTCACTGAACTCACAATAATAGTGCTCCTCAGTGATCCCCTCATAGTAATAGTGCCCCTAAGTGACCTTCTCACATTAATAGTGCCCCTAAGTGACCTCATCACATTAATAGTGTCCCTCAGTGACCTCCTCACAGTATCAGTGCCCCTCAGTGATCCCCTCACAGTAAAAGTGCCCCTCACTTACCTCACAGTAATAGTGCCGCTCAGTGACCCCTCACAGTAATAGTGACCCTCACTGAACTCACAATAATAGTGCTCCACAGTGATCCCCTCAAAGTAATAGTGCCCCTAAGTGACCTCCTCACATTAAAAGTGCCCCTCAGTGACCCCCTCACAGTAATAGTGACCCTCACTGACCCCTCACAGTAATAGTGTCCCTCAGTGATCTCCTCACATTAATAGTGTCCCTCAGTGACCTCCTCACAGTAATAGTGCCCCTCAGTGATCCCCTCATAGTAATAGTGCCCCTCAGTGACCCCCTCACAGTAATAGTGCCCCTTAGTGACCCCCTCACAGTAATAGTGCCCCTCAGTGACCTCACAATAATAGTGTCCCTCAGTGACCTCCTCACAGTAATAGTGTCCCTCAGTGACCACTTCACAATAATACTGCCCCTCAGTAATCCCCTTATAGTAATAGTTTCCCTCAGTGATCCCCTCACAGCAATAGTGTCCCTCAGTGACCCCCTCACACTAATACTGCCACTCACTGACCTCACAGTAATAGTGTCTCTCAGTGACCTCCTCACAGTAATAGTGCCCCTCAGTGACCCCCTCACAGTAATAGTGCCCCTCACTGACCTCACAGTAATAGTGTCCCTCAGTGACCTCCTCACAGTAATAGTGCCCCTCAGTGACCCCCTCACAGTAATAGTGCCCCTATCTGACCTCACTTTAATAGTGCCCCTCACTTACCTCACAGTAATAGTGCTCCTCTGTGATCCCCTCATAGTAATAGTGCCCCTAAGTGACCTCCTCACATTAATAGTGCCCCTCAAGGACACCTCACAGTAATAGTGCCCCTCACTGACCCCTCACAGTAATAGTGTCCCTCAGTGACCTCCTCACAGTAATATTGCCCATCACTGACCTCACAGTAATAGGGCCCCTCAGTGATCCCCTCACAGTAATAGTGCCCCTCAGTGACCCCCTCACAGCAATAGTGTCCCTCACTGACCTCACAGTAAGAGTGTCCTCAGTGACCTCCTCACAGTAATAGTGACCCTCACTGACCTCACAGTAATAGTGCCCCTCACTGACCCCTCACAGTAATATTGTCCCTCAGTGATCTCCTCACATTAATAGTGTCCCTCAGTGACCTCCTCACAGTAATAGTGCCCCTCAGTGATCCCCTCACAGTAAAAGTGCCCCTCACTTACCTCACAGTAATAGTGCTCCTCATTGATCCCCTCAAATTAATAGTGCCCCTCACTGACCTCACAGTAAAAGTGCCCCTCAGTGATCCCCTCACAGTAAAAGTGCCCCTCACTTACCTCACAGTAATAGTGCCCCTCAGTGACCCCCTCACAGTAATAGTGACCCTCACTGACCTCACAGTAATAGTGCTCCTCAGTGATCCCATCATTTTGATAGTGCCCCTAAGTGACCTCCGTAAATTAATAGTGCCCCGCAGTGACCCCCTCACAGTAATAGTGCCCCTCACTGACCCCTCACAGTAATAGTGTCCCTCAGTGATCTCCTCACATTAATAGTGTCCCTCAGTGACCTCCTCACAGTAACAGTGTCCCTCAGTGATCCCCTCACAGTAAAAGTGCCCCTCACTTACCTCACAGTAATAGTGCCCCTCAGTGACGCCCTCACAGTAATAGTGTCCCTAACTGACCTCACTTTAATAGTGCCCCTCACTGACCTCACAAAAATAGTGCCCCTCAGTGATCCCCTCATAGTAATAGTGCCCCTGAGTGACCTCCTCACATTAATAGTGCCCCTCAGTGACACCTCACAGTAATAGTGCCCCTCACTGACACCTCACAGTAATAGTGTCCCTCAGTGACCTCCTCACAGTAATAGTGCCCCTCACTGACCTCACAGTAATAGGACCTCTCAGTGATCCCCTCACAGTAATAGTGCCCCTCAGTGACCCCCTCACAGCAATAGTGTCCGTCACTGACCTCACAGTAATACTGTCCCTCAGTGACCTCCTCACAGTAATAGTGACCCTCACTGACCTCACAGTAATAGTGCCCCTCACTGACCCCTCACAGTAATAGTGTCCCTCAGTGATCTCCTCACATTAATAGTGTCCCTCAGGGACCTCTTCACAGTAATAGTGCCCCTCAGTGATCCCCTCACAGTAAAAGTGCCCCTCACTTACCTCACAGTAATAGTGCTCCTCAGTGATCCCCTCATAGCAATAGTGTCCCTCAGTGACCTCCTCAAATTAATAGTGCCCCTCAGTGACCCTCAGTGACCTCCTCTCAGTAATAGTGCCCCTCACTGACCTCAGAGTAATAGTGCCCCTCAGTGATCCCCTCACAGTAAAAGTGCCACTCACTTACCTCACAGTAATAGTGCCCCTCAGTGACCCCCTCACAGTAATAGTGACCCTCACTGACCTCACAGTAATAGTCCTCCTCAGTGATCCCCTCATAGTAATAGTGCCCCTAAGTGACCTCCTCACATTAATAGTGCCCCTCAGTGACCCCCTCACAGTAATAGTGCCTCTCGCTGACCCCTCACAGTAATAGTGTCCCTCAGTGATCTCCTCACATTAATAGTGTCCCTCAGTGACCTCCTCACAGTAACAGTGCCCCTCAGTGACCCCTCACAGTAAAAGTGCCCCTCACTTACGTCACAGTAATAGTGCCCCTCAGTGACCCCTCACAGTAATAGTGACCCTCACTGAACTCACAATAATAGTGCTACTCAGTGATCCCCTCATAGTAATAGTGCCCGTAAGTGACCTCCTCACATTAATAGTGCCCCTAAGTGACCTCCTCACAGTAATAGTGTCCCTCAGAGATCTCCTCACATTAATAGTGTCCCTCTGTGACCTCCTCACAGTAATAGTGCCCCTCAGTGATCCCCTCATAGTAATAGTGCCCCTCAGTGACCCCCTCACAGTAATAGTGCCCCTTAGTGACCCCCTCACAGTAATAGTGCCCCTCAGTGACCTCACAATAATAGTGTCCCTCAGTGACCTCCTCACAGTAATAGTGTCCCTCAGTGACCTCTTCACAATAATACTGCCCCTCAGTAATCCCCTTATAGTAATAGTTTCCCTCAGTGATCCCCTCACAGCAATAGTGTCCCTCAGTGACCCCCTCACACTAATACTGCCACTCACTGACCTCACAGTAATAGTGTCTCTCAGTGACCTCCTCACAGTAATAGTGCCCCTCAGTGACCCCCTCACAGTAATAGTGCCCCTCACTGACCTCACAGTAATAGTGTCCCTCAGTGACCTCCTCACAGTAATAGTGCCCCTCAGTGACCCCCTCACAGTAATAGTGCCCCTATCTGACCTCACTTTAATAGTGCCCCTCACTGACCTCACAGTAATAGTGCTCCTCTGTGATCCCCTCATAGTAATAGTGCCCCTAAGTGACCTCCTCACATTAATAGTGCCCCTCAAGGACACCTCACAGTAATAGTGCCCCTCACTGACCCCTCACAGTAATAGTGTCCCTCAGTGACCTCCTCACAGTAATATTGCCCCTCACTGACCTCACAGTAATAGGGCCCCTCAGTGATCCCCTCACAGTAATAGTGCCCCTCAGTGACCCCCTCACAGCAATAGTGTCCCTCACTGACCTCACAGTAATAGTGTCCTCAGTGACCTCCTCACAGTAATAGTGACCCTCACTGACCTCACAGTAATAGTGCCCCTCACTGACCCCTCACATTAATATTGTCCCTCAGTGATCTCCTCACATTAATAGTGTCCCTCAGTGACCTCCTCACAGTAATAGTGCCCCTCAGTGATCCCCTCACAGTAAAAGTGCCCCTCACTTACCTCACAGTAATAGTGCTCCTCATTGATCCCCTCAAATAATAGTGCCCCTCACTGACCTCACAGTAAAAGTGCCCCTCAGTGATCCCCTCACAGTAAAAGTGCCCCTCACTTACCTCACAGTAATAGTGCCCCTCAGTGACCCCCTCACAGTAATAGTGACCCTCACTGACCTCACAGTAATAGTGCTCCTCAGTGATCCCCTCATTTTGATAGTGCCCCTAAGTGACCTCCGCAAATTAATAGTGCCCCGCAGTGACCCCCTCACAGTAATAGTGCCCCTCACTGACCCCTCACAGTAATAGTGTCCCTCAGTGATCTCCTCACATTAATAGTGTCCCTCAGTGACCTCCTCACAGTAACAGTGTCCCTCAGTGATCCCCTCACAGTAAAAGTGCCCCTCACTTACCTCACAGTAATAGTGCCCCTCAGTGACGCCCTCACAGTAATAGTGACCCTCACTGAACTCACAGTAATAGTGCTCCTCAGTGATCCCCTCATAGTAATAGTGCCCCTAAGTGACCTCCTCACATTAATAGTGCCCCTCAGTGACCCCCTCACAGTAGTAGTTTCCCTCAGTTATATCCTCACATTAATAGTGTCCCTCAGTGACCTCCTCACAGTAATAGTGCCCCTCAGTGATCCCCTCATAGTAATAGTGCCCCTCAGTGACCCCCTCACAGTAATAGTGCCCCTTAGTGACCCTCTCACAGTAATAGTGCCCCTCAGTGACCTCACAATAATAGTGTCCCTCAGTGACCTCCTCACAGTAATAGTGTCACTCAGTGACCTCTTTACAATAATACTGCCCCTCAGTGATCTACGTATAGTAATAGTGTCCCTCAGTGATCCCCTCACAGCAATAGTGTCCCTCAGTGATCTACGTATAGTAATAGTGTCCCTCAGTGATCCCCTCACAGCAACAGTGTCCCTCAGTGACCCCCTCACACTAATACTTCCCCTCACTGACCTCACAGTAATAGTGTCCCTCAGTGACCTCCTCACAGTAATAGTGCCCCTCAGTGACCCCCTCACAGTAATAGTGCCCCTCACTGACCTCACAGTAATAGTGTCCCTCACTGACCTCCTCACAGTAATAGGGTCCCTCAGTGACCTCCTCACAGTAATAGTGACCCTCAATCATCCCCTCATAGTAGTAGTCCCCTCAGTGACCTCACAGTAATAGTGCCCCTCAGTGACCCCCTCACAGTAATAGTGTCCCTCACTGACCTCCTCACAATAATACTGCCCCTCAGTGATCCCCTTATAGTAATAGTGTCCCTCAGTGATCCCCTCACAGTAGTAGTGCCCGTCACTGACATCACAGTAATATTATCCCTCAGTGATCCCCTCACAGTAATAGTGCCCCTCAGTGACCCCCTTACAATAAAAGTGCCCCTTACTGACCTCACAGTAATAGGGCCCCTCAGTGATCGCCTCACAGTAATAGTGCCCCTCACTGACCTCACAGTAATAGTGTCCCTCAGTGACCTCCTCACAGTAATAGTGCCCCTCAGTGACCCCCTCACAGTAATAGTGCCCCTCACTGACCTCACAGTAATAGTGTCCCTCAGTGATCTCCTCACAGTAATAGTGTCCCTCAATGAACTCCTCACAGTAATAGTGCCCCTCAGTGATCCCCTCATAGTAATAGTGCCCCTCAGTGACCTCACAGTAATAGTGCCCCTCAGTGACCCCCTCACAGTAATAGTGCCCCTAACTGACCTCTCTTTAATAGTGCCCCTCACTGACCTCACAGTAATAGTGCTCCTCAGTGATCCGCTCATAGTAATAGTGCCCCTAAGTGACCTCTTCACATTAATAGTGCCCCTCAGTGACACCTCACAGTAATAGTGCCCCTCACTGACCCCTCACAGTAATAGTGTCCCTCAGTGACCTCCTCACAGTAATAGTGCCCCTCACTGACCTCACAGTAATAGGGACCCTCAGTGATCCCCTCACAGTAATAGTGCCCCTCAGTGACCCTCTCACAGCAATAGTGTCCCTCACTGACCTCACAATAATAGTGTCCCTCAGTGACCTCCTCACAGTAATAGTGTCCCTCAGTGTCCTCTTCACAATAATACTGCCCCTCAGTGATCTGCTTATAGTAATAGTGTCCCTCAGTGATGCCCTCACAGCAAGTGTCCCTCAGTGACCCCCTCACACTAATACTGCCCCTCACTGTCCTCACAGTAATAGTGTCCCTCAGTGACCTCCTCACAGTAATAGTGCCCCTCAGTGATCCCCTCACAGTAGTAGTGCCCCTCACTGACCTCACAATACTATTACCCCTCAGGGATCCCCTCACAGTAATAGTGCCCCTCAGTGATCCCCTCACAGTAATAGTGCCCCTCAGTGACCCCCTCACAGTAAAAGTGCCCCTCACTGACCTCACAGTAATAGTGCCACTCAGTGACCCCCTCACAGTAATAGTGCCCCTAACTAACCTCACTTTAATAGTGCCCCTCACTGACCTCACAGTAATAGTGCTCCTCAGTGATCCCCTCATAGTAATAGTGCCCCTAAGTGACCTCCTCACATTAATAGTGCCCCTCAGTGACACCTCACAGTAATAGTGCCCCTCACTTACCCCTCACAGTAATAGTGTCCCTCAGTGACCTCCTCACAGTAATAGTGCCCCTCACTGACCTCACAGTAATAGGGCCCCTCAGTGATCCCCTCACAGTAATAGTGTCCCTCACTGACCTCACAGTAATAGTGCCCCTCAGTGACCCCCTCACAGTAATAGTGTCCCTAACTGACCTCACTTTAATAGTGCCCCTCACTGACCTCACAGAAATAGTGCTCCTCAGTGATCCCCTCATAGTAATAGTGCCCCTGAGTGACCTCCTCACATTAATAGTGCCCCTCAGTGACACCTCACAGTAATAGTGCCCCTCACTGACACCTCACAGTAATAGTGTCCCTCAGTGACCTCCTCACAGTAATAGTGTCCCTCAGGGACCTCTTCACAGTAATAGTGCCCCTCAGTGATCCCCTCACAGTAAAAGTGCCCCTCACTTACCTCACAGTAATAGTGCTCCTCAGTGATCCCCTCATAGCAATAGTGTCCCTCAGTGACCTCACTGACCTCACAGTAATAGGACCTCTCAGTGATCCCCTCACAGTAATAGTGCCCCTCAGTGACCCCCTCACAGCAATAGTGTCCGTCACTGACCTCACAGTAATAGTGCCCCTCAGTGACCCCCTCACAGTAATAGTGACCCTCACTGACCTCACAGTAATAGTCCTCCTCAGTGATCCCCTCATAGTAATAGTGCCCCTAAGTGACCTCCTCACATTAATAGTGCCCCTCAGTGACCCCCTCACAGTAATAGTGCCCCTCGCTGACCCCTCACAGTAATAGTGTCCCTCAGTGATCTCCTCACATTAATAGTGTCCCTCAGTGACCTCCTCACAGTAACAGTGCCCCTCAGTGACCCCTCACAGTAAAAGTGCCCCTCACTTACGTCACAGTAATAGTGCCCCTCAGTGACCCCTCACAGTAATAGTGACCCTCACTGAACTCACAATAATAGTGCTCCTCAGTGATCCCCTCATAGTAATAGTGCCCGTAAGTGACCTCCTCACATTAATAGTGCCCCTAAGTGACCTCCTCACAGTAATAGTGTCCCTCAGTGATCTCCTCACATTAATAGTGTCCCTCAGTGACCTCCTCACAGTAATAGTGCCCCTCAGTGATCCCCTCATAGTAACAGTGCCCCTCAGTGACCCCCTCACAGTAATAATGCCCCTTAGTGACCCCCTCACAGTAATAGTGCCCCTCAGTGACCTCACAATAATAGTGTCCCTCAGTGACCTCCTCACAGTAATAGTGTCCCTTAGTGACCTCTTCACAATAATACTGCCCCTCAGTAATCCCCTTATAGTAATAGTGTCCCTCAGTGATCCCCTCACAGCAATAGTGTCCCTCAGTGACCCCCTCACACTAATACTGCCACTCACTGACCTCACATTAATAGTGTCCCTCAGTGACCTCTTCACAGTAATAGTGCCCCTCAGTTATCCCCTCACAGTAAAAGTGCCCCTCACTTACCTCACAGTAATAGTGCCCCTCAGTGACCCCCTCACAGTAATAGTGACCCTCACTGACCTCACAGTAATAGTCCTCCTCAGTGATTCCCTCATAGTAATAGTGCCCCTAAGTGACCTCCTCACATTAATAGTGCACCTCAGTGACCCCCTCACAGTAATAGTGCCCCTCGCTGACCCCTCACAGTAATAGTGTCCCTCAGTGATCTCCTCACATTAATAGTGTCCCTCAGTGACCTCCTCACAGTAACAGTGCCCCTCAGTGACCCCTCACAGTAAAAGTGCCCCTCACTTACGTCACAGTAATAGTGCCCCTCAGTGACCCCTCACAGTAATAGTGACCCTCACTGAACTCACAATAATAGTGCTCCTCAGTGATCCCCTCATAGTAATAGTGCCCGTAAGTGACCTCCTCACATTAATAGTGCCCCTAAGTGACCTCCTCACAGTAATAGTGTCCCTCAGTGATCTCCTCACATTAATAGTGTCCCTCAGTGACCTCCTCACAGTAATAGTGCCCCTCAGTGATCCCCTCATAGTAATAGTGCCCCTCAGTGACCCCCTCACAGTAATAGTGCCCCTTAGTGACCCCCTCACAGTAATAGTGCCCCTCAGTGACCTCACAATAATAGTGTCCCTCAGTGACCTCCTCACAGTAATAGTGTCCCTTAGTGACCTCTTCACAATAATACTGCCCCTCAGTAATCCCCTTATAGTAATAGTGTCCCTCAGTGATCCCCTCACAGCAATAGTGTCCCTCAGTGACCCCCTCACACTAATACTGCCACTCACTGACCTCACATTAATAGTGTCCCTCAGTGACCTCTTCACAGTAATAGTGCCCCTCAGTTATCCCCTCACAGTAAAAGTGCCCCTCACTTACCTCACAGTAATAGTGCCCCTCAGTGACCCCCTCACAGTAATAGTGACCCTCACTGACCTCACAGTAATAGTCCTCCTCAGTGATTCCCTCATAGTAATAGTGCCCCTAAGTGACCTCCTCACATTAATAGTGCACCTCAGTGACCCCCTCACAGTAATAGTGCCCCTCGCTGACCCCTCACAGTAATAGTGTCCCTCAGTGATCTCCTCACATTAATAGTGTCCCTCAGTGACCTCCTCACAGTAACAGTGCCCCTCAGTGACCCCTCACAGTAAAAGTGCCCCTCACTTACGTCACAGTAATAATGCGCCTCAGTGACCCCCTCACAGTAATAGTGACCCTCACTGAACTCACAATAATAGTGCTCCTCAGTGATCCCCTCATAGTAATAGTGCCCCTTAGTGACCTTCTCACATTAATAGTGCCCCTAAGTGACCTCATCACATTAATAGTGTCCCTCAGTGACCTCCTCACAGTATCAGTGCCCCTCAGTGATCCCCTCACAGTAAAAGTGCCCCTCACTTACCTCACAGTAATAGTGCCCCTCAGTGACCCCTCACAGTAATAGTGACCCTCACTGAACTCACAATAATAGTGCTCCTCAGTGATCCCCTCAAAGTAATAGTGCCCCTAAGTGACCTCCTCACATTAAAAGTGCCCCTCAGTGACCCCCTCACAGTAATAGTGACCCTCACTGACCCCTCACAGTAATAGTGTCCCTCAGTGATCTCCTCACATTAATAGTGTCCCTCAGTGACCTCCTCACAGTAATAGTGCCCCTCAGTGATCCCCTCATAGTAATAGTGCCCCTCAGTGACCCCCTCACAGTAATAGTGCCCCTTAGTGACCCCCTCACAGTAATAGTGCCCCTCAGTGACCTCACAATAATAGTGTCCCTCAGTGACCTCCTCACAGTAATAGTGTCCCTCAGTGACCTCTTCACAATAATACCGCCCCTCAGTAATCCCCTTATAGTAATAGTTTCCCTCAGTGATCCCCTCACAGCAATAGTGTCCCTCAGTGACCCCCTCACACTAATACTGCCACTCACTGACCTCACAGTAATAGTGTCTCTCAGTGACCTCCTCACAGTAATAGTGCCCCTCAGTGACCCCCTCACAGTAATAGTGCCCCTCACTGACCTCACAGTAATAGTGTCCCTCAGTGACCTCCTCACAGTAATAGTGCCCCTCAGTGACCCCCTCACAGTAATAGTGCCCCTATCTGACCTCACTTTAATAGTGCCCCTCACTAACCTCACAGTAATAGTGCTCCTCTGTGATCCCCTCATAGTAATAGTGCCCCTAAGTGACCTCCTCACATTAATAGTGCCCCTCAAGGACACCTCACAGTAATAGTGCCCCTCACTGACCCCTCACAGTAATAGTGTCCCTCAGTGACCTCCTCACAGTAATATTGCCCCTCACTGACCTCACAGTAATAGGGCCCCTCAGTGATCCCCTCACAGTAATAGTGCCCCTCAGTGACCCCCTCACAGCAATAGTGTCCCTCACTGACCTCACAGTAATAGTGTCCTCAGTGACCTCCTCACAGTAATAGTGACCCTCACTGACCTCACAGTAATAGTGCCCCTCACTGACCCCTCACAGTAATATTGTCCCTCAGTGATCTCCTCACATTAATAGTGTCCCTCAGTGACCCCTCACACTAATACTGCCCCTCACTGACCTCACAGTAATAGTGTCCCTTAGTGACCTCCTAACAGTAATAGTGCCCCTCAGTGACCCCCTCACAGTAATAGTGCCCCTCACTGACCTCACAGTAATAGTGTCCCTCAGTGACCTCCTCACAGTAATAGTGTCCCTCAGTGACCTCCTCACAGTAATAGTGACCCTCAGTGATCCCCTCATAGTAGTAGTGCCCCTCAGTGACCTCACAGTAATAGTGCCCCTCAGTGACCCCCTCACAGTAATAGTGTCCCTCACTGACCTCCTCACAATAATACTGCCCCTCAGTGATCCCCTATAGTAATAGTGTCCGTCAGTGATCCCAACACAGTAGTAGAGCCCATCACTGACCTCACAGTAATATTACCCCTCAGTGATCCCCTCACAGTAATAGTGCCCCTCAGTGACCCCCTTACAGTTAAAGTGCCCCTTACTGACCTCACAGTAATAGAGCCCCTCAGTGATCCCCTCACAGAAATAGTGCCCTTCACTGACCTCACAGTAATAGTGTCCCTCAGTGACCTCCTCACAGTAATAGTGCCCCTCAGTGACCCCCTCACAGTAATAGTGCCCCTAACTGACCTCACAGTAATAGTGTCCCTCAGTGATCTCCTCACAGTAATAGTGTCCCTCAATGACCTCCTCACAGTAATAGTGCCCCTCAGTGATCCCCTCATAGTAATAGTGCCCCTCAGTGACCTCACAGTAATAGTGCCCCTCAGTGATCCCCTCATAGTAATAGTGCCCCTCAGTGACCTCACAGTAATAGTGCCCCTCAGTGACGCCCTCACAGTAATAGTGTCCCTCAGTGACCTCCTCACAATATTACTGCCCCTCAGTGATCCCCTTATAGTAATAGTGTCCCTCAGTGATCCCCTCACAGTAGTAGTGCCTCTCACTGACCTCACAGTAATATTACCCCTCAGTGATCCCCTCACAGTAATAGTGCCCCTCAGTGACCCCCTCACGGTAAAAGTGCCCCTCACTGACCTCACAGTAACAGGGCCCCTCACTGACCTCACAGTAATAGTGCCCCTCAGTGACCCCCTCACAGTAATAGTGCCCCTAACTGACCTCACTTTAATAGTGCCCCTCACTGACCTCACAGTAAAAGTGCTCCTCAGTGATTCCCTCATAGTAATAGTGCCCCTAAGTGACCTCCTCACATTAATAGTGCCCCTCAGTGACCCCCTCACAGTAATAGTGCCCCTCACTGACCCCTCACAGTAACAGTGTCCATCAGTGATCTCCTCACATTAAGTGTCCCTCAGTGACCTCCTCACAGTAATAGTGCCCCTCAGTGACCTCCTCACAGTAAAAGTGCCCCTCACTGACCTCACAGTAATAGGGCCCCTCAGTGATCCCCTCACAGTAATAGTGTCCCTCACTGACCTCACAGTAACAGTGCCCCTCAGTGACCCCCTCACAGTAATAGTGTCCCTAACTGACCTCACTTTAATAGTGCCCCTTACTGACCTCACAAAAATAGTGCTCCTCAGTGATCCCCTCATAGTAATAGTGCCCCTGAGTGACCTCCTCACATTAATAGTGCCCCTCAGTGACACCTCACAGTAATAGTGCCCCTCACTGACACCTCACAGTAATAGTGTCCCTCAGTGACCTCCTCACAGTAATAGTGCCCCTCACTGACCTCACAGTAATAGGACCTCTCAGTGATCCCCTCACAGTAATAGTGCCCCTCAGTGACCCCCTCACAGCAATAGTGTCCGTCACTGACCTCACAGTAATACTGTCCCTCAGTGACCTCCTCACAGTAATAGTGACCCTCACTGACCTCACAGTAATAGTGCCCCTCACTGACCCCTCACAGTAATAGTGTCCCTCAGTGATCTCCTCACATTAATAGTGTCCCTCAGGGACCTCTTCACAGTAATAGTGCCCCTCAGTGATCCCCTCACAGTAAAAGTGCCCCTCACTTACCTCACAGTAATAGTGCTCCTCAGTGATCCCCTCATAGCAATAGTGTCCCTCAGTGACCTCCTCAAATTAATAGTGCCCCTCAGTGACCCTCAGTGACCTCCTCTCAGTAATAGTGCCCCTCACTGACCTCAGAGTAATAGTGCCCCTCAGTGATCCCCTCACAGTAAAAGTGCCACTCACTTACCTCACAGTAATAGTGCCCCTCAGTGACCCCCTCACAGTAATAGTGACCCTCACTGACCTCACAGTAATAGTCCTCCTCAGTGATCCCCTCATAGTAATAGTGCCCCTAAGTGACCTCCTCACATTAATAGTGCCCCTCAGTGACTCCCTCACAGTAATAGTGCCTCTCGCTGACCCCTCACAGTAATAGTGTCCCTCAGTGATCTCCTCACATTAATAGTGTCCCTCAGTGACCTCCTCACAGTAACAGTGCCCCTCAGTGACCCCTCACAGTAAAAGTGCCCCTCACTTACGTCACAGTAATAGTGCCCCTCAGTGACCCCTCACAGTAATAGTGACCCTCACTGAACTCACAATAATAGTGCTACTCAGTGATCCCCTCATAGTAATAGTGCCCGTAAGTGACCTCCTAACATTAATAGTGCCCCTAAGTGACCTCCTCACAGTAATAGTGTCCCTCAGAGATCTCCTCACATTAATAGTGTCCCTCTGTGACCTCCTCACAGTAATAGTGCCCCTCAGTGATCCCCTCATAGTAATAGTGCCCCTCAGTGACCCCCTCACAGTAATAGTGCCCCTTAGTGACCCCCTCACAGTAATAGTGCCCCTCAGTGACCTCACAATAATAGTGTCCCTCAGTGACCTCCTCACAGTAATAGTGTCCCTCAGTGACCTCTTCACAATAATACTGCCCCTCAGTAATCCCCTTATAGTAATAGTGTCCCTCAGTGATCCCCTCACAGCAATAGTGTCCCTCAGTGACCCCCTCACACTAATACTGCCACTCACTGACCTCACATTAATAGTGTCCCTCAGTGACCTCTTCACAGTAATAGTGCCCCTCAGTTATCCCCTCACAGTAAAAGTGCCCCTCACTTACCTCACAGTAATAGTGCTCCTCAGTGATCCCCTCATAGCAATAGTATCCATCAGTGACCTCCTCAAATTAATAGTGCCCCTCAGTGACCTCCTCACAGTAATAGTGCCCCTCAC
Organism: Eleutherodactylus coqui; assembly: GCF_035609145.1. Lineage (NCBI taxonomy): Eukaryota > Metazoa > Chordata > Amphibia > Anura > Eleutherodactylidae > Eleutherodactylus > Eleutherodactylus coqui. The sequence continues at coordinate 6,623,027 of NC_089840.1, read as the reverse complement.
TGACCTCACAGTAATAGTGCCCCTCAGTGATCCCCTCACAGTAAAAGTGCCCCTCACTTACCTCACAGTAATAGTGACCCTCACTGACCTCACAGTAATAGTCCTCCTCAGTGATTCCCTCATAGTAATAGTGCCCCTAAGTTACCTCCTCACATTAATAGTGCACCTCAGTGACCCCCTCACAGTAATAGTGCCCCTCGCTGACCCCTCACAGTAATAGTGTCCCTCAGTGATCTCCTCACATTAATAGTGTCCCTCAGTGACCTCCTCACAGTAACAGTGCCCCTCAGTGACCCCTCACAGTAAAAGTGCCCCTCACTTACGTCACAGTAATAATGCGCCTCAGTGACCCCCTCACAGTAATAGTGACCCTCACTGAACTCACAATAATAGTGCTCCTCAGTGATCCCCTCATAGTAATAGTGCCCCTAAGTGACCTTCTCACATTAATAGTGCCCCTAAGTGACCTCATCACATTAATAGTGTCCCTCAGTGACCTCCTCACAGTATCAGTGCCCCTCAGTGATCCCCTCACAGTAAAAGTGCCCCTCACTTACCTCACAGTAATAGTGCCGCTCAGTGACCCCTCACAGTAATAGTGACCCTCACTGAACTCACAATAATAGTGCTCCACAGTGATCCCCTCAAAGTAATAGTGCCCCTAAGTGACCTCCTCACATTAAAAGTGCCCCTCAGTGACCCCCTCACAGTAATAGTGACCCTCACTGACCCCTCACAGTAATAGTGTCCCTCAGTGATCTCCTCACATTAATAGTGTCCCTCAGTGACCTCCTCACAGTAATAGTGCCCCTCAGTGATCCCCTCATAGTAATAGTGCCCCTCAGTGACCCCCTCACAGTAATAGTGCCCCTTAGTGACCCCCTCACAGTAATAGTGCCCCTCAGTGACCTCACAATAATAGTGTCCCTCAGTGACCTCCTCACAGTAATAGTGTCCCTCAGTGACCACTTCACAATAATACTGCCCCTCAGTAATCCCCTTATAGTAATAGTTTCCCTCAGTGATCCCCTCACAGCAATAGTGTCCCTCAGTGACCCCCTCACACTAATACTGCCACTCACTGACCTCACAGTAATAGTGTCTCTCAGTGACCTCCTCACAGTAATAGTGCCCCTCAGTGACCCCCTCACAGTAATAGTGCCCCTCACTGACCTCACAGTAATAGTGTCCCTCAGTGACCTCCTCACAGTAATAGTGCCCCTCAGTGACCCCCTCACAGTAATAGTGCCCCTATCTGACCTCACTTTAATAGTGCCCCTCACTTACCTCACAGTAATAGTGCTCCTCTGTGATCCCCTCATAGTAATAGTGCCCCTAAGTGACCTCCTCACATTAATAGTGCCCCTCAAGGACACCTCACAGTAATAGTGCCCCTCACTGACCTCACAGTAATAGTGTCCCTCAGTGACCTCCTCACAGTAATATTGCCCCTCACTGACCTCACAGTAATAGGGCCCCTCAGTGATCCCCTCACAGTAATAGTGCCCCTCAGTGACACCCTCACAGCAATAGTGTCCCTCACTGACCTCACAGTAATAGTGTCCTCAGTGACCTCCTCACAGTAATAGTGACCCTCACTGACCTCACAGTAATAGTGCCCCTCACTGGCCCCTCACAGTAATATTGTCCCTCAGTGATCTCCTCACATTAATAGTGTCCCTCAGTGACCTCCTCACAGTAATAGTGCCCCTCAGTGATCCCCTCACAGTAAAAGTGCCCCTCACTTACCTCACAGTAATAGTGCTCCTCATTGATCCCCTCAAATAATAGTGCCCCTCACTGACCTCACAGTAAAAGTGCCCCTCAGTGATCCCCTCACAGTAAAAGTGCCCCTCACTTACCTCACAGTAATAGTGCCCCTCAGTGACCCCCTCACAGTAATAGTGACCCTCACTGACCTCACAGTAATAGTGCTCCTCAGTGATCCCCTCATTTTGATAGTGCCCCTAAGTGACCTCCGCAAATTAATAGTGCCCCGCAGTGACCCCCTCACAGTAATAGTGCCCCTCACTGACCCCTCACAGTAATAGTGTCCCTCAGTGATCTCCTCACATTAATAGTGTCCCTCAGTGACCTCCTCACAGTAACAGTGTCCCTCAGTGATCCCCTCACAGTAAAAGTGCCCCTCACTTACCTCACAGTAATAGTGCCCCTCAGTGACGCCCTCACAGTAATAGTGACCCTCACTGAACTCACAGTAATAGTGCTCCTCAGTGATCCCCTCATAGTAATAGTGCCCCTAAGTGACCTCCTCACATTAATAGTGCCCCTCAGTGACCCCCTCACAGTAGTAGTTTCCCTCAGTTATATCCTCACATTAATAGTGTCCCTCAGTGACCTCCTCACAGTAATAGTGCCCCTCAGTGATCCCCTCATAGTAATAGTGCCCCTCAGTGACCCCCTCACAGTAATAGTGCCCCTTAGTGACCCTCTCACAGTAATAGTGCCCCTCAGTGACCTCACAATAATAGTGTCCCTCAGTGACCTCCTCACAGTAATAGTGTCACTCAGTGACCTCTTTACAATAATACTGCCCCTCAGTGATCTACGTATAGTAATAGTGTCCCTCAGTGATCCCCTCACAGCAATAGTGTCCCTCAGTGATCTACGTATAGTAATAGTGTCCCTCAGTGATCCCCTCACAGCAACAGTGTCCCTCAGTGACCCCCTCACACTAATACTTCCCCTCACTGACCTCACAGTAATAGTGTCCCTCAGTGACCTCCTCACAGTAATAGTGCCCCTCAGTGACCCCCTCACAGTAATAGTGCCCCTCACTGACCTCACAGTAATAGTGTCCCTCACTGACCTCCTCACAGTAATAGGGTCCCTCAGTGACCTCCTCACAGTAATAGTGACCCTCAATGATCCCCTCATAGTAGTAGTGCCCCTCAGTGACCTCACAGTAATAGTGCCCCTCAGTGACCCCCTCACAGTAATAGTGTCCCTCACTGACCTCCTCACAATAATACTGCCCCTCAGTGATCCCCTTATAGTAATAGTGTCCCTCAGTGATCCCCTCACAGTAGTAGTGCCCGTCACTGACATCACAGTAATATTATCCCTCAGTGATCCCCTCACAGTAATAGTGCCCCTCAGTGACCCCCTTACAATAAAAGTGCCCCTTACTGACCTCACAGTAATAGGGCCCCTCAGTGATCGCCTCACAGTAATAGTGCCCCTCACTGACCTCACAGTAATAGTGTCCCTCAGTGACCTCCTCACAGTAATAGTGCCCCTCAGTGACCCCCTCACAGTAATAGTGCCCCTCACTGACCTCACAGTAATAGTGTCCCTCAGTGATCTCCTCACAGTAATAGTGTCCCTCAATGAACTCCTCACAGTAATAGTGCCCCTCAGTGATCCCCTCATAGTAATAGTGCCCCTCAGTGACCTCACAGTAATAGTGCCCCTCAGTGACCCCCTCACAGTAATAGTGCCCCTAACTGACCTCTCTTTAATAGTGCCCCTCACTGACCTCACAGTAATAGTGCTCCTCAGTGATCCGCTCATAGTAATAGTGCCCCTAAGTGACCTCTTCACATTAATAGTGCCCCTCAGTGACACCTCACAGTAATAGTGCCCCTCACTGACCCCTCACAGTAATAGTGTCCCTCAGTGACCTCCTCACAGTAATAGTGCCCCTCACTGACCTCACAGTAATAGGGCCCCTCAGTGATCCCCTCACAGTAATAGTGCCCCTCAGTGACCCTCTCACAGCAATAGTGTCCCTCACTGACCTCACAATAATAGTGTCCCTCAGTGACCTCCTCACAGTAATAGTGTCCCTCAGTGTCCTCTTCACAATAATACTGCCCCTCAGTGATCTGCTTATAGTAATAGTGTCCCTCAGTGATGCCCTCACAGCAAGTGTCCCTCAGTGACCCCCTCACACTAATACTGCCCCTCACTGTCCTCACAGTAATAGTATCCCTCAGTGACCTCCTCACAGTAATAGTGCCCCTCAGTGATCCCCTCACAGTAGTAGTGCCCCTCACTGACCTCACAATACTATTACCCCTCAGGGATCCCCTCACAGTAATAGTGCCCCTCAGTGATCCCCTCACAGTAATAGTGCCCCTCAGTGACCCCCTCACAGTAAAAGTGCCCCTCACTGACCTCACAGTAATAGTGCCACTCAGTGACCCCCTCACAGTAATAGTGCCCCTAACTGACCACACTTTAATAGTGCCCCTCACTGACCTCACAGTAATAGTGCTCCTCAGTGATCCCCTCATAGTAATAGTGCCCCTAAGTGACCTCCTCACATTAATAGTGCCCCTCAGTGACACCTCACAGTAATAGTGCCCCTCACTTACCCCTCACAGTAATAGTGTCCCTCAGTGACCTCCTCACAGTAATAGTGCCCCTCACTGACCTCACAGTAATAGGGCCCCTCAGTGATCCCCTCACAGTAATAGTGCCCCTCAGTGACCCACTCACAGCAATAGTGTCCCTCACTGACCTCACAGTAATAGTGTCCCTCAGTGACCTCCTCACAGTAATAGTGACCCTCACTGACCTCACAGTAATAGTGCCCCTCACTGACCCCTCACAGTAATAGTGTCCCTCAGTGGTCTCCTCACATTACTAGTGTCCCTCAGTGACCTCCTCACAGTAATAGTGCCCCTCAGTGACACCTCACAGTAATAGTGCCCCTCACTGACCCCTCACAGTAATAGTGTCCCTCAGTGACCTCCTCACACTAATACTGCCACTCACTGACCTCACATTAATAGTGTCCCTCAGTGACCTCTTCACAGTAATAGTGCCCCTCAGTTATCCCCTCACAGTAAAAGTGCCCCTCACTTACCTCACAGTAATAGTGCCCCTCAGTGACCCCCTCACAGTAATAGTGACCCTCACTGACCTCACAGTAATAGTCCTCCTCAGTGATTCCCTCATAGTAATAGTGCCCCTAAGTGACCTCCTCACATTAATAGTGCACCTCAGTGACCCCCTCACAGTAATAATGCCCCTCGCTGACCCCTCACAGTAATAGTGTCCCTCAGTGATCTCCTCACATTAATAGTGTCCCTCAGTGACCTCCTCACAGTAACAGTGCCCCTCAGTGACCCCTCACAGTAAAAGTGCCCCTCACTTACGTCACAGTAATAGTGCCCCTCAGTGACCCCTCACAGTAATAGTGACCCTCACTGAACTCACAATAATAGTGCTCCTCAGTGATCCCCTCATAGTAATAGTGCCCGTAAGTGACCTCCTCACATTAATAGTGCCCCTAAGTGACCTCCTCACAGTAATAGTGTCCCTCAGTGATCTCCTCACATTAATAGTGTCCCTCAGTGACCTCCTCACAGTAATAGTGCCCCTCAGTGATCCCCTCATAGTAATAGTGCCCCTCAGTGACACCCTCACAGTAATAGTGCCCCTTAGTGACCCCCTCACAGTAATAGTGCCCCTCAGTGACCTCACAATAATAGTGTCCCTCAGTGACCTCCTCACAGTAATAGTGTCCCTTAGTGACCTCTTCACAATAATACTGCCCCTCAGTAATCCCCTTATAGTAATAGTGTCCCTCAGTGATCCCCTCACAGCAATAGTGTCCCTCGGTGACCCCCTCACACTAATACTGCCACTCACTGACCTCACATTAATAGTGTCCCTCAGTGACCTCTTCACAGTAATAGTGCCCCTCAGTTATCCCCTCACAGTAAAAGTGCCCCTCACTTACCTCACAGTAATAGTGCCCCTCAGTGACCCCCTCACAGTAATAGTGACCCTCACTGACCTCACAGTAATAGTCCTCCTCAGTGATTCCCTCATAGTAATAGTGCCCCTAAGTGACCTCCTCACATTAATAGTGCACCTCAGTGACCCCCTCACAGTAATAGTGCCCCTCGCTGACCCCTCACAGTAATAGTGTCCCTCAGTGACCTCCTCACATTAATAGTGTCCCTCAGTGACCTCCTCACAGTAACAGTGCCCCTCAGTGACCCCTCACAGTAAAAGTGCCCCTCACTTACGTCACAGTAATAATGCGCCTCAGTGACCCCCTCACAGTAATAGTGACCCTAACTGAACTCACAATAATAGTGCTCCTCAGTGATCCCCTCATAGTAATAGTGCCCCTTAGTGACCTTCTCACAGTAATAGTGCCCCTAAGTGACCTCATCACATTAATAGTGTCCCTCAGTGACCTCCTCACAGTATTAGTGCCCCTCAGTGATCCCCTCACAGTAAAAGTGCCCCTCACTTACGTCACAGTAATAGTGCCCCTCAGTGACCCCTCACAGTAATAGTGACCCTCACTGAACTCACAATAATAGTGCTCCTCAGTGATCCCCTCATAGTAATAGTGCCCGTAAGTGACCTCCTCACATTAATAGTGCCCCTAAGTGACCTCCTCACAGTAATAGTGTCCCTCAGTGATCTCCTCACATTAATAGTGTCCCTCAGTGACCTCCTCACAGTAATAGTGCCCCTCAGTGATCCCCTCATAGTAATAGTGCCCCTCAGTGACCCCCTCACAGTAATAGTGCCCCTTAGTGACCCCCTCACAGTAATAGTGCCCCTCAGTGACCTCACAATAATAGTGTCCCTCAGTGACCTCCTCACAGTAATAGTGTCCCTTAGTGACCTCTTCACAATAATACTGCCCCTCAGTAATCCCCTTATAGTAATAGTGTCCCTCAGTGATCCCCTCACAGCAATAGTGTCCCTCGGTGACCCCCTCACACTAATACTGCCACTCACTGACCTCACATTAATAGTGTCCCTCAGTGACCTCTTCACAGTAATAGTGCCCCTCAGTTATCCCCTCACAGTAAAAGTGCCCCTCACTTACCTCACAGTAATAGTGCCCCTCAGTGACCCCCTCACAGTAATAGTGACCCTCACTGACCTCACAGTAATAGTCCTCCTCAGTGATTCCCTCATAGTAATAGTGCCCCTAAGTGACCTCCTCACATTAATAGTGCACCTCAGTGACCCCCTCACAGTAATAGTGCCCCTCGCTGACCCCTCACAGTAATAGTGTCCCTCAGTGACCTCCTCACATTAATAGTGTCCCTCAGTGACCTCCTCACAGTAACAGTGCCCCTCAGTGACCCCTCACAGTAAAAGTGCCCCTCACTTACGTCACAGTAATAATGCGCCTCAGTGACCCCCTCACAGTAATAGTGACCCTCACTGAACTCACAATAATAGTGCTCCTCAGTGATCCCCTCAAAGTAATAGTGCCCCTAAGTGACCTCCTCACATTAAAAGTGCCCCTCAGTGACCCCCTCACAGTAATAGTGACCCTCACTGACCCCTCACAGTAATAGTGTCCCTCAGTGATCTCCTCACATTAATAGTGTCCCTCAGAGACCTCCTCACAGTAATAGTGCCCCTCAGTGATCCCCTCATAGTAATAGTGCCCCTCAGTGACCCCCTCACAGTAATAGTGCCCCTTAGTGACCCCCTCACAGTAATAGTGCCCCTCAGTGACCTCACAATAATAGTGTCCCTCAGTGACCTCCTCACAGTAATAGTGTCCCTCAGTGACCTCTTCACAATAATACCGCCCCTCAGTAATCCCCTTATAGTAATAGTTTCCCTCAGTGATCCCCTCACAGCAATAGTGTCCCTCAGTGACCCCCTCACACTAATACTGCCACTCACTGACCTCACAGTAATAGTGTCTCTCAGTGACCTCCTCACAGTAATAGTGCCCCTCAGTGACCCCCTCACAGTAATAGTGCCCCTCACTGACCTCACAGTAATAGTGTCCCTCAGTGACCTCCTCACAGTAATAGTGCCCCTCAGTGACCCCCTCACAGTAATAGTGCCCCTATCTGACCTCACTTTAATAGTGCCCCTCACTAACCTCACAGTAATAGTGCTCCTCTGTGATCCCCTCATAGTAATAGTGCCCCTAAGTGACCTCCTCACATTAATAGTGCCCCTCAAGGACACCTCACAGTAATAGTGTCCCTCACTGACCCCTCACAGTAATAGTGTCCCTCAGTGACCTCCTCACAGTAATATTGCCCCTCACTGACCTCACAGTAATAGGGCCCCTCAGTGATCCCCTCACAGTAATAGTGCCCCTCAGTGACCCCCTCACAGCAATAGTGTCCCTCACTGACCTCACAGTAATAGTGTCCTCAGTGACCTCCTCACAGTAATAGTGACCCTCACTGACCTCACAGTAATAGTGCCCCTCACTGACCCCTCACAGTAATATTGTCCCTCAGTGATCTCCTCACATTAATAGTGTCCCTCAGTGACCCCTCACACTAATACTGCCCCTCACTGACCTCACAGTAATAGTGTCCCTTAGTGACCTCCTAACAGTAATAGTGCCCCTCAGTGACCCCCTCACAGTAATAGTGCCCCTCACTGACCTCACAGTAATAGTGTCCCTCAGTGACCTCCTCACAGTAATAGTGTCCCTCAGTGACCTCCTCACAGTAATAGTGACCCTCAGTGATCCCCTCATAGTAGTAGTGCCCCTCAGTGACCTCACAGCAATAGTGCCCCTCAGTGACCCCCTCACAGTAATAGTGTCCCTCACTGACCTCCTCACAATAATACTGCCCCTCAGTGATCCCCTATAGTAATAGTGTCCGTCAGTGATCCCAACACAGTAGTAGAGCCCATCACTGACCTCACAGTAATATTACCCCTCAGTGATCCCCTCACAGTAATAGTGCCCCTCAGTGACCCCCTTACAGTTAAAGTGCCCCTTACTGACCTCACAGTAATAGAGCCCCTCAGTGATCCCCTCACAGAAATAGTGCCCCTCACTGACCTCACAGTAATAGTGTCCCTCAGTGACCTCCTCACAGTAATAGTGCCCCTCAGTGACCCCCTCACAGTAATAGTGCCCCTAACTGACCTCACAGTAATAGTGTCCCTCAGTGATCTCCTCACAGTAATAGTGTCCCTCAATGACCTCCTCACAGTAATAGTGCCCCTCAGTGATCCCCTCATAGTAATAGTGCCCCTCAGTGACCTCACAGTAATAGTGCCCCTCAGTGATCCCCTCATAGTAATAGTGCCCCTCAGTGACCTCACAGTAATAGTGCCCCTCAGTGACCCCCTCACAGTAATAGTGTCCCTCAGGACCTCCTCACAATATTACTGCCCCTCAGTGATCCCCTTATAGTAATAGTGTCCCTCAGTGATCCCCTCACAGTAGTAGTGCCCCTCACTGACCTCACAGTAATATTACCCCTCAGTGATCCCCTCACAGTAATAGTGCCCCTCAGTGACCCCCTCACGGTAAAAGTGCCCCTCACTGACCTCACAGTAACAGGGCCCCTCACTGACCTAACAGTAATAGTGCCCCTCAGTGACCCCCTCACAGTAATAGTGCCCCTAACTGACCTCACTTTAATAGTGCCCCTCACTGACCTCACAGTAAAAGTGCTCCTCAGTGATTCCCTCATAGTAATAGTGCCCCTAAGTGACCTCCTCACATTAATAGTGCCCCTCAGTGACCCCCTCACAGTAATAGTGCCCCTCACTGACCCCTCACAGTAACAGTGTCCATCAGTGATCTCCTCACATTAAGTGTCCCTCAGTGACCTCCTCACAGTAATAGTGCCCCTCAGTGACCTCCTCACAGTAAAAGTGCCCCTCACTGACCTCACAGTAATAGGGCCCCTCAGTGATCCCCTCACAGTAATAGTGTCCCTCACTGACCTCACAGTAATAGTGCCCCTCAGTGACCCCCTCACAGTAATAGTGTCCCTAACTGACCTCACTTTAATAGTGCCCCTCACTGACCTCACAAAAATAGTGCTCCTCAGTGATCCCCTCATAGTAATAGTGCCCCTGAGTGACCTCCTCACATTAATAGTGCCCCTCAGTGACACCTCACAGTAATAGTGCCCCTCACTGACACCTCACAGTAATAGTGTCCCTCAGTGACCTCCTCACAGTAATAGTGCCCCTCACTGACCTCACAGTAATAGGACCTCTCAGTGATCCCCTCACAGTAATAGTGCCCCTCAGTGACCCCCTCACAGCAATAGTGTCCGTCACTGACCTCACAGTAATACTGTCCCTCAGTGACCTCCTCACAGTAATAGTGACCCTCACTGACCTCACAGTAATAGTGCCCCTCACTGACCTCACAGTAAAAGTGCTCCTCAGTGATTCCCTCATAGTAATAGTGCCCCTAAGTGACCTCCTCACATTAATAGTGCCCCTCAGTGACCCCCTCACAGTAATAGTGCCCCTCACTGACCCCTCACAGTAACAGTGTCCATCAGTGATCTCCTCACATTAAGTGTCCCTCAGTGACCTCCTCACAGTAATAGTGCCCCTCAGTGACCTCCTCACAGTAAAAGTGCCCCTCACTGACCTCACAGTAATAGGGCCCCTCAGTGATCCCCTCACAGTAATAGTGTCCCTCACTGACCTCACAGTAATAGTGCCCCTCAGTGACCCCCTCACAGTAATAGTGTCCCTAACTGACCTCACTTTAATAGTGCCCCTCACTGACCTCACAAAAATAGTGCTCCTCAGTGATCCCCTCATAGTAATAGTGCCCCTGAGTGACCTCCTCACATTAATAGTGCCCCTCAGTGACACCTCACAGTAATAGTGCCCCTCACTGACACCTCACAGTAATAGTGTCCCTCAGTGACCTCCTCACAGTAATAGTGCCCCTCACTGACCTCACAGTAATAGGACCTCTCAGTGATCCCCTCACAGTAATAGTGCCCCCCAGTGACCCCCTCACAGCAATAGTGTCCGTCACTGACCTCACAGTAATACTGTCCCTCAGTGACCTCCTCACAGTAATAGTGACCCTCACTGACCTCACAGTAATAGTGCCCCTCACTGACCCCTCACAGTAATAGTGTCCCTCAGTGATCTCCTCACATTAATAGTGTCCCTCAGGGACCTCTTCACAGTAATAGTGCCCCTCAGTGATACCCTCACAGTAAAAGTGCCCCTCACTTACCTCACAGTAATAGTGCTCCTCAGTGATCCCCTCATAGCAATAGTGTCCCTCAGTGACCTCCTCAAATTAATAGTGCCCCTCAGTGACCCTCAGTGACCTCCTCTCAGTAATAGTGCCCCTCACTGACCTCAGAGTAATAGTGCCCCTCAGTGATCCCCTCACAGTAAAAGTGCCACTCACTTACCTCACAGTAATAGTGCCCCTCAGTGACCCCCTCACAGTAATAGTGACCCTCACTGACCTCACAGTAATAGTCCTCCTCAGTGATCCCCTCATAGTAATAGTGCCCCTAAGTGACCTCCTCACATTAATAGTGCCCCTCAGTGACCCCCTCACAGTAATAGTGCCTCTCGCTGACCCCTCACAGTAATAGTGTCCCTCAGTGATCTCCTCACATTAATAGTGTCCCTCAGTGACCTCCTCACAGTAACAGTGCCCCTCAGTGACCCCTCACAGTAAAAGTGCCCCTCACTTACGTCACAGTAATAGTGCCCCTCAGTGACCCCTCACAGTAATAGTGACCCTCACTGAACTCACAATAATAGTGCTACTCAGTGATCCCCTCATAGTAATAGTGCCCGTAAGTGACCTCCTAACATTAATAGTGCCCCTAAGTGACCTCCTCACAGTAATAGTGTCCCTCAGAGAGCTCCTCACATTAATAGTGTCCCTCTGTGACCTCCTCACAGTAATAGTGCCCCTCAGTGATCCCCTCATAGTAATAGTGCCCCTCAGTGACCCCCTCACAGTAATAGTGCCCCTTAGTGACCCCCTCACAGTAATAGTGCCCCTCAGTGACCTCACAATAATAGTGTCCCTCAGTGACCTCCTCACAGTAATAGTGTCCCTCAGTGACCTCTTCGCAATAATACTGCCCCTCAGTAATCCCCTTATAGTAATAGTGTCCCTCGGTGATCCCCTCACAGCAATAGTGTCCCTCAGTGACCCCCTCACACTAATACTGCCACTCACTGACCTCACATTAATAGTGTCCCTCAGTGACCTCTTCACAGTAATAGTGCCCCTCAGTTATCCCCTCACAGTAAAAGTGCCCCTCACTTACCTCACAGTAATAGTGCTCCTCAGTGATCCCCTCATAGCAATAGTGTCCATCAGTGACCTCCTCAAATTAATAGTGCCCCTCAGTGACCTCCTCACAGTAATAGTGCCCCTCACTGACCTCACAGTAATAGTGCCCCTCAGTGATCCCCTCACAGTAAAAGTGCCCCTCACTTACCTCACAGTAATAGTGACCCTCACTGACCTCACAGTAATAGTCCTCCTCAGTGATTCCCTCATAGTAATAGTGCCCCTAAGTTACCTCCTCACATTAATAGTGCACCTCAGTGACCCCCTCACAGTAATAGTGCCCCTCGCTGACCCCTCACAGTAATAGTGTCCCTCAGTGATCTCCTCACATTAATAGTGTCCCTCAGTGACCTCCTCACAGTAACAGTGCCCCTCAGTGACCCCTCACAGTAAAAGTGCCCCTCACTTACGTCACAGTAATAATGCGCCTCAGTGACCCCCTCACAGTAATAGTGACCCTCACTGAACTCACAATAATAGTGCTCCTCAGTGATCCCCTCATAGTAATAGTGCCCCTAAGTGACCTTCTCACATTAATAGTGCCCCTAAGTGACCTCATCACATTAATAGTGTCCCTCAGTGACCTCCTCACAGTATCAGTGCCCCTCAGTGATCCCCTCACAGTAAAAGTGCCCCTCACTTACCTCACAGTAATAGTGCCGCTCAGTGACCCCTCACAGTAATAGTGACCCTCACTGAACTCACAATAATAGTGCTCCACAGTGATCCCCTCAAAGTAATAGTGCCCCTAAGTGACCTCCTCACATTAAAAGTGCCCCTCAGTGACCCCCTCACAGTAATAGTGACCCTCACTGACCCCTCACAGTAATAGTGTCCCTCAGTGATCTCCTCACATTAATAGTGTCCCTCAGTGACCTCCTCACAGTAATAGTGCCCCTCAGTGATCCCCTCATACTAATAGTGCCCCTCAGTGACCCCCTCACAGTAATAGTGCCCCTTAGTGACCCCCTCACAGTAATAGTGCCCCTCAGTGACCTCACAATAATAGTGTCCCTCAGTGACCTCCTCACAGTAATAGTGTCCCTCAGTGACCTCTTCACAATAATACTGCCCCTCAGTAATCCCCTTATAGTAATAGTTTCCCTCAGTGATCCCCTCACAGCAATAGTGTCCCTCAGTGACCCCCTCACACTAATACTGCCACTCACTGACCTCACAGTAATAGTGTCTCTCAGTGACCTCCTCACAGTAATAGTGCCCCTCAGTGACCCCCTCACAGTAATAGTGCCCCTCACTGACCTCACAGTAATAGTGTCCCTCAGTGACCTCCTCACAGTAATAGTGCCCCTCAGTGACCCCCTCACAGTAATAGTGCCCCTATCTGACCTCACTTTAATAGTGCCCCTCACTTACCTCACAGTAATAGTGCTCCTCTGTGATCCCCTCATAGTAATAGTGCCCCTAAGTGACCTCCTCACATTAATAGTGCCCCTCAAGGACACCTCACAGTAATAGTGCCCCTCACTGACCCCTCACAGTAATAGTGTCCCTCAGTGACCTCCTCACAGTAATATTGCCCCTCACTGACCTCACAGTAATAGGGCCCGTCAGTGATCCCCTCACAGTAATAGTGCCCCTCAGTGACACCCTCACAGCAATAGTGTCCCTCACTGACCTCACAGTAATAGTGTCCTCAGTGACCTCCTCACAGTAATAGTGACCCTCACTGACCTCACAGTAATAGTGCCCCTCACTGACCCCTCACAGTAATATTGTCCCTCAGTGATCTCCTCACATTAATAGTGTCCCTCAGTGACCTCCTCACAGTAATAGTGCCCCTCAGTGATCCCCTCACAGTAAAAGTGCCCCTCACTTACCTCACAGTAATAGTGCTCCTCATTGATCCCCTCAAATAATAGTGCCCCTCACTGACCTCACAGTAAAAGTGCCCCTCAGTGATCCCCTCACAGTAAAAGTGCCCCTCACTTACCTCACAGTAATAGTGCCCCTCAGTGACCCCCTCACAGTAATAGTGACCCTCACTGACCTCACAGTAATAGTGCTCCTCAGTGATCCCCTCATTTTGATAGTGCCCCTAAGTGACCTCCGCAAATTAATAGTGCCCCGCAGTGACCCCCTCACAGTAATAGTGCCCCTCACTGACCCCTCACAGTAATAGTGTCCCTCAGTGATCTCCTCACATTAATAGTGTCCCTCAGTGACCTCCTCACAGTAACAGTGTCCCTCAGTGATCCCCTCACAGTAAAAGTGCCCCTCACTTACCTCACAGTAATAGTGCCCCTCAGTGACGCCCTCACAGTAATAGTGACCCTCACTGAACTCACAGTAATAGTGCTCCTCAGTGATCCCCTCATAGTAATAGTGCCCCTAAGTGACCTCCTCACATTAATAGTGCCCCTCAGTGACCCCCTCACAGTAGTAGTTTCCCTCAGTTATATCCTCACATTAATAGTGTCCCTCAGTGACCTCCTCACAGTAATAGTGCCCCTCAGTGATCCCCTCATAGTAATAGTGCCCCTCAGTGACCCCCTCACAGTAATAGTGCCCCTTAGTGACCCTCTCACAGTAATAGTGCCCCTCAGTGACCTCACAATAATAGTGTCCCTCAGTGACCTCCTCACAGTAATAGTGTCACTCAGTGACCTCTTTACAATAATACTGCCCCTCAGTGATCTACGTATAGTAATAGTGTCCCTCAGTGATCCCCTCACAGCAATAGTGTCCCTCAGTGATCTACGTATAGTAATAGTGTCCCTCAGTGATCCCCTCACAGCAACAGTGTCCCTCAGTGACCCCCTCACACTAATACTTCCCCTCACTGACCTCACAGTAATAGTGTCCCTCAGTGACCTCCTCACAGTAATAGTGCCCCTCAGTGACCCCCTCACAGTAATAGTGCCCCTCACTGACCTCACAGTAATAGTGTCCCTCACTGACCTCCTCACAGTAATAGGGTCCCTCAGTGACCTCCTCACAGTAATAGTGACCCTCAATGATCCCCTCATAGTAGTAGTGCCCCTCAGTGACCTCACAGTAATAGTGCCCCTCAGTGACCCCCTCACAGTAATAGTGTCCCTCACTGACCTCCTCACAATAATACTGCCCCTCAGTGATCCCCTTATAGTAATAGTGTCCCTCAGTGATCCCCTCACAGTAGTAGTGCCCGTCACTGACATCACAGTAATATTATCCCTCAGTGATCCCCTCACAGTAATAGTGCCCCTCAGTGACCCCCTTACAATAAAAGTGCCCCTTACTGACCTCACAGTAATAGGGCCCCTCAGTGATCGCCTCACAGTAATAGTGCCCCTCACTGACCTCACAGTAATAGTGTCCCTCAGTGACCTCCTCACAGTAATAGTGCGCCTCAGTGACCCCCTCACAGTAATAGTGCCCCTCACTGACCTCACAGTAATAGTGTCCCTCAGTGATCTCCTCACAGTAATAGTGTCCCTCAATGAACTCCTCACAGTAATAGTGCCCCTCAGTGATCCCCTCATAGTAATAGTGCCCCTCAGTGACCTCACAGTAATAGTGCCCCTCAGTGACCCCCTCACAGTAATAGTGCCCCTAACTGACCTCTCTTTAATAGTGCCCCTCACTGACCTCACAGTAATAGTGCTCCTCAGTGATCCGCTCATAGTAATAGTGCCCCTAAGTGACCTCTTCACATTAATAGTGCCCCTCAGTGACACCTCACAGTAATAGTGCCCCTCACTGACCCCTCACAGTAATAGTGTCCCTCAGTGACCTCCTCACAGTAATAGTGCCCCTCACTGACCTCACAGTAATAGGGCCCCTCAGTGATCCCCTCACAGTAATAGTGCCCCTCAGTGACCCTCTCACAGCAATAGTGTCCCTCACTGACCTCACAATAATAGTGTCCCTCAGTGACCTCCTCACAGTAATAGTGTCCCTCAGTGTCCTCTTCACAATAATACTGCCCCTCAGTGATCTGCTTATAGTAATAGTGTCCCTCAGTGATGCCCTCACAGCAAGTGTCCCTCAGTGACCCCCTCACACTAATACTGCCCCTCACTGTCCTCACAGTAATAGTATCCCTCAGTGACCTCCTCACAGTAATAGTGCCCCTCAGTGATCCCCTCACAGTAGAAGTGCCCCTCACTGACCTCACAATACTATTACCCCTCAGGGATCCCCTCACAGTAATAGTGCCCCTCAGTGATCCCCTCACAGTAATAGTGCCCCTCAGTGACCCCCTCACAGTAAAAGTGCCCCTCACTGACCTCACAGTAATAGTGCCACTCAGTGACCCCCTCACAGTAATAGTGCCCCTAACTGACCTCACTTTAATAGTGCCCCTCACTGACCTCACAGTAATAGTGCTCCTCAGTGATCCCCTCATAGTAATAGTGCCCCTAAGTGACCTCCTCACATTAATAGTGCCCCTCAGTGACACCTCACAGTAATAGTGCCCCTCACTTACCCCTCACAGTAATAGTGTCCCTCAGTGACCTCCTCACAGTAATAGTGCCCCTCACTGACCTCACAGTAATAGGGCCCCTCAGTGATCCCCTCACAGTAATAGTGCCCCTCAGTGACCCACTCACAGCAATAGTGTCCCTCACTGACCTCACAGTAATAGTGTCCCTCAGTGACCTCCTCACAGTAATAGTGACCCTCACTGACCTCACAGTAATAGTGCCCCTCACTGACCCCTCACAGTAATAGTGTCCCTCAGTGGTCTCCTCACATTACTAGTGTCCCTCAGTGACCTCCTCACAGTAATAGTGCCCCTCAGTGACACCTCACAGTAATAGTGCCCCTCACTGACCCCTCACAGTAATAGTGTCCCTCAGTGACCTCCTCACAGTAATAGTGCCCCTCACTGACTTCACAGTAATAGGGCCCCTCAGTGATCCCCTCACAGTAATAGTGCCCCTCAGTGACCCTCTCACAGCAATAGTGTCCCTCACTGACCTCACAATAATAGTGTCCCTCAGTGACCTCCTCACAGTAATAGTGTTCCTCAGTGTCCTCTTCACAAAAATACTGCCCCTCAGTGATCTACTTATAGTAATAGTGTCCCTCAGTGATGCCCTCACAGCAAGTGTCCCTCAGTGACCCCCTCACACTAATACTGCCCCTCACTGTCATCACAGTAATAGTGTCCCTCAGTGACCTCCTCACAGTAATAGTGCCCCTCAGTGATCCCCTCACAGTAGTAGTGCCCCTCACTGACCTCACAATACTATTACCCCTCAGGGATCCCCTCACAGTAATAGTGCCCCTCAGTGATCCCCTCACAGTAATAGTGCCCCTCAGTGACCCCCTCACAGTAAAAGTGCCCCTCACTGACCTCACAGTAATAGTGCCCCTCAGTGACCCCCTCACAGTAATAGTGTCCCTCACTGACCTCCTCACAATAATACTGCCCCTCAGTGATCCCCTTATAGTAATAGTGTCCCTCAGTGATCCCCTCACAGTAGTAGTGCCCGTCACTGACATCACAGTAATATTATCCCTCAGTGATCCCCTCACAGTAATAGTGCCCCTCAGTGACCCCCTTACAATAAAAGTGCCCCTTACTGACCTCACAGTAATAGGGCCCCTCAGTGATCGCCTCACAGTAATAGTGCCCCTCACTGACCTCACAGTAATAGTGTCCCTCAGTGACCTCCTCACAGTAATAGTGCCCCTCAGTGACCCCCTCACAGTAATAGTGCCCCTCACTGACCTCACAGTAATAGTGTCCCTCAGTGATCTCCTCACAGTAATAGTGTCCCTCAATGAACTCCTCACAGTAATAGTGCCCCTCAGTGATCCCATCATAGTAATAGTGCCCCTCAGTGACCTCACAGTAATAGTGCCCCTAACTGACCTCTCTTTAATAGTGCCCCTCACTGACCTCACAGTAATAGTGCTCCTCAGTGATCCGCTCATAGTAATAGTGCCCCTAAGTGACCTCTTCACATTAATAGTGCCCCTCAGTGACACCTCACAGTAATAGTGCCCCTCACTGACCCCTCACAGTAATAGTGTCCCTCAGTGACCTCCTCACAGTAATAGTGCCCCTCACTGACCTCACAGTAATAGGGCCCCTCAGTGATCCCCTCACAGTAATAGTGCCCCTCAGTGACCCTCTCACAGCAATAGTGTCCCTCACTGACCTCACAATAATAGTGTCCCTCAGTGACCTCCTCACAGTAATAGTGTCCCTCAGTGTCCTCTTCACAATAATACTGCCCCTCAGTGATCTGCTTATAGTAATAGTGTCCCTCAGTGATGCCCTCACAGCAAGTGTCCCTCAGTGACCCCCTCACACTAATACTGCCCCTCACTGTCCTCACAGTAATAGTGTCCCTCAGTGACCTCCTCACAGTAATAGTGCCCCTCAGTGATCCCCTCACAGTAGTAGTGCCCCTCACTGACCTCACAATACTATTACCCCTCAGGGATCCCCTCACAGTAATAGTGCCCCTCAGTGATCCCCTCACAGTAATAGTGCCCTCAGTGACCCCCTCACAGTAAAAGTGCCCCTCACTGACCTCACAGTAATAGTGCCACTCAGTGACCCCCTCACAGTAATAGTGCCCCTAACTGACCTCACTTTAATAGTGCCCCTCACTGACCTCACAGTAATAGTGCTCCTCAGTGATCCCCTCATAGTAATAGTGCCCCTAAGTGACCTCCTCACATTAATAGTGCCCCTCAGTGACACCTCACAGTAATAGTGCCCCTCACTTACCCCTCACAGTAATAGTGTCCCTCAGTGACCTCCTCACAGTAATAGTGCCCCTCAGTGACCCCCTCACAGTAATAGTGCCCCTCACTGACCTCACAGTAATAGTGTCCCTCAGTGATCTCCTCACAGTAATAGTGTCCCTCAATGAACTCCTCACAGTAATAGTGCCCCTCAGTGATCCCATCATAGTAATAGTGCCCCTCAGTGACCTCACAGTAATAGTGCCCCTCAGTGACCCCCTCACAGTAATAGTGCCCCTAACTGACCTCTCTTTAATAGTGCCCCTCACTGACCTCACAGTAATAGTGCTCCTCAGTGATCCGCTCATAGTAATAGTGCCCCTAAGTGACCTCTTCACATTAATAGTGCCCCTCAGTGACACCTCACAGTAATAGTGCCCCTCACTGACCCCTCACAGTAATAGTGTCCCTCAGTGACCTCCTCACAGTAATAGTGCCCCTCACTGACCTCACAGTAATAGGGCCCCTCAGTGATCCCCTCACAGTAATAGTGCCCCTCAGTGACCCTCTCACAGCAATAGTGTCCCTCACTGACCTCACAATAATAGTGTCCCTCAGTGACCTCCTCACAGTAATAGTGTCCCTCAGTGTCCTCTTCACAATAATACTGCCCCTCAGTGATCTGCTTATAGTAATAGTGTCCCTCAGTGATGCCCTCACAGCAAGTGTCCCTCAGTGACCCCCTCACACTAATACTGCCCCTCACTGTCCTCACAGTAATAGTGTCCCTCAGTGACCTCCTCACAGTAATAGTGCCCCTCAGTGATCCCCTCACAGTAGTAGTGCCCCTCACTGACCTCACAATACTATTACCCCTCAGGGATCCCCTCACAGTAATAGTGCCCCTCAGTGATCCCCTCACAGTAATAGTGCCCTCAGTGACCCCCTCACAGTAAAAGTGCCCCTCACTGACCTCACAGTAATAGTGCCACTCAGTGACCCCCTCACAGTAATAGTGCCCCTAACTGACCTCACTTTAATAGTGCCCCTCACTGACCTCACAGTAATAGTGCTCCTCAGTGATCCCCTCATAGTAATAGTGCCCCTAAGTGACCTCCTCACATTAATAGTGCCCCTCAGTGACACCTCACAGTAATAGTGCCCCTCACTTACCCCTCACAGTAATAGTGTCCCTCAGTGACCTCCTCACAGTAATAGTGCCCCTCACTGGCCTCACAGTAATAGGGCCCCTCAGTGATCCCCTCACAGTAATAGTGCCCCTCAGTGACCCACTCACAGCAATAGTGTCCCTCACTGACCTCACAGTAATAGTGTCCCTCAGTGACCTCCTCACAGTAATAGTGACCCTCACTGACCTCACAGTAATAGTGCCCCTCACTGACCCCTCACAGTAATAGTGTCCCTCAGTGGTCTCCTCACATTACTAGTGTCCCTCAGTGACCTCCTCACAGTAATAGTGCCCCTCAGTGACACCTCACAGTAATAGTGCCCCTCACTGACCCCTCACAGTAATAGTGTCCCTCAGTGACCTCCTCACAGTAATAGTGCCCCTCACTGACCTCACAGTAATAGGGCCCCTCAGTGATCCCCTCACAGTAATAGTGCCCCTCAGTGACCCTCTCACAGCAATAGTGTCCCTCACTGACCTCACAATAATAGTGTCCCTCAGTGACCTCCTCACAGTAATAGTGTTCCTCAGTGTCCTCTTCACAAAAATACTGCCCCTCAGTGATCTACTTATAGTAATAGTGTCCCTCAGTGATGCCCTCACAGCAAGTGTCCCTCAGTGACCCCCTCACACTAATACTGCCCCTCACTGTCATCACAGTAATAGTGTCCCTCAGTGACCTCCTCACAGTAATAGTGCCCCTCAGTGATCCCCTCACAGTAGTAGTGCCCCTCACTGACCTCACAATACTATTACCCCTCAGGGATCCCCTCACAGTAATAGTGCCCCTCAGTGATCCCCTCACAGTAATAGTGCCCCTCAGTGACCCCCTCACAGTAAAAGTGCCCCTCACTGACCTCACAGTAATAGTGCCCCTCAGTGACCCCCTCACAGTAATAGTGCCCCTCACTGACCTCCTCACAATAATACTGCCCCTCAGTGATCCCCTTATAGTAATAGTGTCCCTCAGTGATCCCCTCACAGTAGTAGTGCCCGTCACTGACATCACAGTAATATTATCCCTCAGTGATCCCCTCACAGTAATAGTGCCCCTCAGTGACCCCCTTACAATAAAAGTGCCCCTTACTGACCTCACAGTAATAGGGCCCCTCAGTGATCGCCTCATAGTAATAGTGCCCCTCACTGACCTCACAGTAATAGTGTCCCTCAGTGACCTCCTCAAAGTAATAGTGCCCCTCAGTGACCCCCTCACAGTAATAGTGCCCCTCACTGACCTCACAGTAATAGTGTCCCTCAGTGATCTCCTCACAGTAATAGTGTCCCTCAATGAACTCCTCACAGTAATAGTGCCCCTCAGTGATCCCATCATAGTAATAGTGCCCCTCAGTGACCTCACAGTAATAGTGCCCCTCAGTGACCCCCTCACAGTAATAGTGCCCCTAACTGACCTCTCTTTAATAGTGCCCCTCACTGACCTCACAGTAATAGTGCTCCTCAGTGATCCGCTCATAGTAATAGTGCCCCTAAGTGACCTCTTCACATTAATAGTGCCCCTCAGTGACACCTCACAGTAATAGTGCCCCTCACTGACCCCTCACAGTAATAGTGTCCCTCAGTGACCTCCTCACAGTAATAGTGCCCCTCACTGACCTCACAGTAATAGGGCCCCTCAGTGATCCCCTCACAGTAATAGTGCCCCTCAGTGACCCTCTCACAGCAATAGTGTCCCTCACTGACCTCACAATAATAGTGTCCCTCAGTGACCTCCTCACAGTAATAGTGTCCCTCAGTGTCCTCTTCACAATAATACTGCCCCTCAGTGATCTGCTTATAGTAATAGTGTCCCTCAGTGATGCCCTCACAGCAAGTGTCCCTCAGTGACCCCCTCACACTAATACTGCCCCTCACTGTCCTCACAGTAATAGTGTCCCTCAGTGACCTCCTCACAGTAATAGTGCCCCTCAGTGATCCCCTCACAGTAGTAGTGCCCCTCACTGACCTCACAATACTATTACCCCTCAGGGATCCCCTCACAGTAATAGTGCCCCTCAGTGATCCCCTCACAGTAATAGTGCCCCTCAGTGACCCCCTCACAGTAAAAGTGCCCCTCACTGACCTCACAGTAATAGTGCCACTCAGTGACCCCCTCACAGTAATAGTGCCCCTAACTGACCTCACTTTAATAGTGCCCCTCACTGACCTCACAGTAATAGTGCTCCTCAGTGATCCCCTCATAGTAATAGTGCCCCTAAGTGACCTCCTCACATTAATAGTGCCCCTCAGTGACACCTCACAGTAATAGTGCCCCTCACTTACCCCTCACAGTAATAGTGTCCCTCAGTGACCTCCTCACAGTAATAGTGACCCTCACTGACCTCACAGTAATAGGGCCCCTCAGTGATCCCCTCACAGTAATAGTGCCCCTCAGTGACCCACTCACAGCAATAGTGTCCCTCACTGACCTCACAGTAATAGTGTCCCTCAGTGACCTCCTCACAGTAATAGTGACCCTCACTGACCTCACAGTAATAGTGCCCCTCACTGACCCCTCACAGTAATAGTGTCCCTCAGTGGTCTCCTCACATTACTAGTGTCCCTCAGTGACCTCCTCACAGTAATAGTGCCCCTCAGTGACACCTCACAGTAATAGTGCCCCTCACTGACCCCTCACAGTAATAGTGTCCCTCAGTGACCTCCTCACAGTAATAGTGCCCCTCACTGACATCACAGTAATAGGGCCCCTCAGTGATCCCCTCACAGTAATAGTGCCCCTCAGTGACCCTCTCACAGCAATAGTGTCCCACACTGACCTCACAATAATAGTGTCCCTCAGTGACCTCCTCACAGTAATAGTGTTCCTCAGTGTCCTCTTCACAAAAATACTGCCCCTCAGTGATCTACTTATAGTAATAGTGTCCCTCAGTGATGCCCTCACAGCAAGTGTCCCTCAGTGACCCCCTCACACTAATACTGCCCCTCACTGTCATCACAGTAATAGTGTCCCTCAGTGACCTCCTCACAGTAATAGTGCCCCTCAGTGATCCCCTCACAGTAGTAGTGCCCCTCACTGACCTCACAATACTATTACCCCTCAGGGATCCCCTCACAGTAATAGTGCCCCTCAGTGATCCCCTCACAGTAATAGTGCCCCTCAGTGACCCCCTCACAGTAAAAGTGCCCCTCACTGACCTCACAGTAATAGTGCCCCTCAGTGACCCCCTCACAGTAATAGTGCCCCTAACTGACCTCACTTTAATAGTGCCCCTCACTGACCTCACAGTAATAGTGCTCCTCAGTGATCCCCTCATAGTAATAGTGCCCCTAAGTGACCTCCTCACATTAATAGTGCCCCTCAGTGACACCTCACAGTAATAGTGCCCCTCACTGACCCCTCACAGTAATAGTGTCCCTCAGTGACCTCCTCACAGTAATAGTGCCCCTCACTGACCTCACAGTAATAGGGCCCCTCAGTGATCCCCTCACAGTAATAGTGCCCCTCAGTGAGCCAATCACAGCAATAGTGTCCCTCACTGACCTCACAGTAATAGTGTCCCTCAGTGACCTCCTCACAGTAATAGTGACCCTCACTGACCTCACAGTAATAGTGCCCCTCACTGACCCCTCACATTAATAGTGTCCCTCAGTGGTCTCCTCACATTACTAGTGTCCCTCAGTGACCTCCTCACAGTAATAGTGCCCTTCAGTGATGCCCTCACAGTAAAAGTGTCCCTCACTTACCTCACAGAAATAGTGCTCCTCAGTGATCCCCTTATAGCAATAGTGTCCCTCAGTGACCTCCTCAAATTAATAGTGCCCCTCTGTGACCCTCAGTGAGCTCGTCACAGTAATAGTGCCCCTCACTGACCTCACAGTAATAGTGCCCCTCAGTGATCCCCTCACAGTAAAAGTGCCCCTCACTTACCTCACAGTAATAGTGCCCCTCAGTGACCCCCTCACAGTAATAGTGACCCTCACTGACCTCACAGTAATAGTGCCCCTCAGTGATCCCCTCATAGTAATAGTTCCCCTATGTGACCTCCTCACATTATTAGTGCCCCTCAGTGACACCTCACAGTAATAGTGCCCCTCACTGACTCCTCACAGGAATAGTGTCCCTCAGTGACCTCCCCACAGTAATAGTGCCCCTCACTGACCTCACAGTAATTGGGCCCCTCAGTGATCCCCTCACAGTAATAGTGCCCCTCAGTGACCCCGTCACAGCAATAGTTTCCCTCACTGATCTCACAGTAATAGTGTCCCTCAGTGACCTCCTCACAGTAATAGTGCCCCTCACTGACCTCACAGTAATAGTACCCCTCAGTGATCCCGTCACAGTAAAAGTGCCCCTCACTTACCTCACAGTAATAGTGCCCCTCAGTGACCCCCTCACAGTAATAGTGACCCTCACTGACCTCACAGTAATAGTCCTCCTCAGTGATTCCCTCATAGTAATAGTGCCCCTAAGTGACCTTCTCACATTAATAGTGCCCCTAAGTGACCTCATCACATTAATAGTGTCCCTCAGTGACCTCCTCACAGTAACAGTGCCCCTCAGTGACCCCTCACAGTAAAAGTGCCCCTCACTTACGTCACAGTAATAATGCGCCTCAGTGACCCCCTCACAGTAATAGTGACCCTCACTGAACTCACAATAATAGTGCTCCTCAGTGATCCCCTCATAGTAATAGTGCCCCTAAGTGACCTTCTCACATTAATAGTGCCCCTAAGTGACCTCATCACATTAATAGTGTCCCTCAGTGACCTCCTCACAGTAACAGTGCCCCTCAGTGACCCCTCACAGTAAAAGTGCCCCTCACTTACGTCACAGTAATAATGCGCCTCAGTGACCCCCTCACAGTAATAGTGACCCTCACTGAACTCACAATAATAGTGCTCCTCAGTGACCTCTTCACAGTAATAGTGCCCCTCAGTTATCCCCTCACAGTAAAAGTGCCCCTCACTTACCTCACAGTAATAGTGCTCCTCAGTGATCCCCTCATAGCAATAGTGCCCCTCAGTGACCTCCTCACAGTAATAGTGCCCCTCACTGACCTCACAGTAATAGTGCCCCTCAGTGATCCCCTCACAGTAAAAGTGCCCCTCACTTACCTCACAGTAATAGTGCCCCTCAGTGACCCCCTCACAGTAATAGTGACCCTCACTGACCTCACAGTAATAGTCCTCCTCAGTGATTCCCTCATAGTAATAGTGCCCCTAAGTGACCTTCTCACATTAATAGTGCCCCTAAGTGACCTCATCACATTAATAGTGTCCCTCAGTGACCTCCTCACAGTAACAGTGCCCCTCAGTGACCCCTCACAGTAAAAGTGCCCCTCACTTACGTCACAGTAATAATGTGCCTCAGTGACCCCCTCACAGTAATAGTGACCCTCACTGAACTCACAATAATAGTGCTCCTCAGTGATCCCCTCATAGTAATAGTGCCCCTAAGTGACCTTCTCACATTAATAGTGCCCCTAAGTGACCTCATCACATTAATAGTGTCCCTCAGTGACCTCCTCACAGTATCAGTGCCCCTCAGTGATCCCCTCACAGTAAAAGTGCCCCTCACTTACCTCACAGTAATAGTGCCCCTCAGTGACCCCTCACAGTAATAGTGACCCTCACTGAACTCACAATAATAGTGCTCCTCAGTGATCCCCTCAAAGTAATAGTGCCCCTAAGTGACCTCCTCACATTAAAAGTGCCCCTCAGTGACCCCCTGACAGTAATAGTGACCCTCACTGACCCCTCACAGTAATAGTGTCCCTCAGTGATCTCCTCACATTAATAGTGTCCCTCAGTGACCTCCTCACAGTAATAGTGCCCCTCAGTGATCCCCTCATAGTAATAGTGCCCCTCAGTGACCCCCTCACAGTAATAGTGCCCCTTAGTGACCCCCTCACAGTAATAGTGCCCCTCAGTGACCTCACAATAATAGTGTCCCTCAGTGACCTCCTCACAGTAATAGTGTCCCTCAGTGACCTCTTCACAATAATACTGCCCCTCAGTAATCCCCTTATAGTAATAGTTTCCCTCAGTGATCCCCTCACAGCAATAGTGTCTCTCAGTGACCCCCTCACACTAATACTGCCACTCACTGACCTCACAGTAATAGTGTCTCTCAGTGACCTCCTCACAGTAATAGTGCCCCTCAGTGACCCCCTCACAGTAATAGTGCCCCTCACTGACCTCACAGTAATAGTGTCCCTCAGTGACCTCCTCACAGTAATAGTGCCCCTCAGTGACACCCTCACAGTAATAGTGCCCCTATCTGACCTCACTTTAATAGTGCCCCTCACTGACCTCACAGTAATAGTGCTCCTCTGTGATCCCCTCATAGTAATAGTGCCCCTAAGTGACCTCCTCACATTAATAGTGCCCCTCAAGGACACCTCACAGTAATAGTGCCCCTCACTGACCCCTCACAGTAATAGTGTCCCTCAGTGACCTCCTCACAGTAATAGTGCCCCTCACTGACCTCACAGTAATAGGGCCCCTCAGTGATCCCCTCACAGTAATAGTGCCCCTCAGTGACCCCCTCACAGCAATAGTGTCCCTCACTGACCCCACAGTAATAGTGTCCTCAGTGACCTCCTCACAGTAATAGTGACCCTCACTGACCTCACAGTAATAGTGCCCCTCACTGACCCCTCACAGTAATATTGTCCTCAGTGATCTCCTCACATTAATAGTGTCCCTCAGTGACCTCCTCACAGTAATAGTGCCCCTCAGTGATCCCCTCACAGTAAAAGTGCCCCTCACTTACCTCACAGTAATAGTGCTCCTCATTGATCCCCTCATAGCAATTGTGTCCCTCAGTGACCTCCTCAAATTAATAGTGCCCCTCACTGACCTCACAGTAAAAGTGCCCCTCAGTGATCCCCTCACAGTAAAAGTGCCCCTCACTTACCTCACAGTAATAGTGCCCCTCAGTGACCCCCTCACAGTAATAGTGACCCTCACTGACCTCACAGTAATAGTGCTCCTCAGTGATCCCCTCATTTTGATAGTGCCCCTAAGTGACCTCCGCAAATTAATAGTGCCCCGCAGTGACCCCCTCACAGTAATAGTGCCCCTCACTGACCCCTCACAGTAATAGTGTCCCTCAGTGATCTCCTCACATTAATAGTGTCCCTCAGTGACCTCCTCACAGTAACAGTGCCCCTCAGTGATCCCCTCACAGTAAAAGTGCCCCTCACTTACCTCACAGTAATAGTGCCCCTCAGTGACGCCCTCACAGTAATAGTGACCCTCACTGAACTCACAGTAATAGTGCTCCTCAGTGATCCCCTCATAGTAATAGTGCCCCTAAGTGACCTCCTCACATTAATAGTGCCCCTCAGTGACCCCCTCACAGTAGTAGTTTCCCTCAGTTATCTCCTCACATTAATAGTGTCCCTCAGTGACCTCCTCACAGTAATAGTGCCCCTCAGTGATCCCCTCATAGTAATAGTGCCCCTCAGTGACCCCCTCACAGTAATAGTGCCCCTTAGTGACCCTCTCACAGTAATTGTGCCCCTCAGTGACCTCACAATAATAGTGTCCCTCAGTGACCTCCTCACAGTAATAGTGTCACTCAGTGACCTCTTTACAATAATACTGCCCCTCAGTGATCTACGTATAGTAATAGTGTCCCTCAGTGATCCCCTCACAGCAATAGTGTCCCTCAGTGATCTACGTATAGTAATAGTGTCCCTCAGTGATCCCCTCACAGCAACAGTGTCCCTCAGTGACCCCCTCACACTAATACTGCCCCTCACTGACCTCACAGTAATAGTGTCCCTCAGTGACCTCCTCACAGTAATAGTGCCCCTCAGTGACCCCCTCACAGTAATAGTGCCCCTCACTGACCTCACAGTAATAGTGTCCCTCACTGACCTCCTCACAGTAATAGGGTCCCTCAGTGACCTCCTCACAGTAATAGTGACCCTCAATGATCCCCTCATAGTAGTAGTGCCCCTCAGTGACCTCACAGTAATAGTGCCCCTCAGTGACCCCCTCACAGTAATAGTGTCCCTCACTGACCTCCTCACAATAATACTGCCCCTCAGTGATCCCCTTATAGTAATAGTGTCCCTCAGTGATCCCCTCACAGTAGTAGTGCCCGTCACTGACATCACAGTAATATTATCCCTCAGTGATCCCCTCACAGTAATAGTGCTCCTCAGTGACCCCCTTACAATAAAAGTGCCCCTTACTGACCTCACAGTAATAGGGCCCCTCAGTGATCGCCTCACAGTAATAGTGCCCCTCACTGACCTCACAGTAATAGTGTCCCTCAGTGACCTCCTCAAAGTAATAGTGCCCCTCAGTGACCCCCTCACAGTAATAGTGCCCCTCACTGACCTCACAGTAATAGTGTCCCTCAGTGATCTCCTCACAGTAATAGTGTCCCTCAATGAACTCCTCACAGTAATAGTGCCCCTCAGTGATCCCCTCATAGTAATAGTGCCCCTCAGTGACCTCACAGTAATAGTGCCCCTCAGTGACCCCCTCACAGTAATAGTGCCCCTAACTGACCTCACTTTAATAGTGCCCCTCACTGACCTCACAGTAATAGTGCTCCTCAGTGATCCGCTCATAGTAATAGTGCCCCTAAGTGACCTCTTCACATTAATAGTGCCCCTCAGTGACACCTCACAGTAATAGTGCCCCTCACTGACCCCTCACAGTAATAGTGTCCCTCAGTGACCTCCTCACAGTAATAGTGCCCCTCACTGTCCTCACAGTAATAGGGCCCCTCAGTGATCCCCTCACAGTAATAGTGCCCCTCAGTGACCCTCTCACAGCAATAGTGTCCCTCACTGACCTCACAATAATAGTGTCCCTCAGTGACCTCCTCACAGTAATAGTGTCCCTCAGTGTCCTCTTCACAATAATACTGCCCCTCAGTGATCTACTTATAGTAATAGTGTCCCTCAGTGATGCCCTCACAGCAAGTGTCCCTCAGTGACCCCCTCACACTAATACTGCCCCTCACTGTCCTCACAGTAATAGTGTCCCTCAGTGACCTCCTCACAGTAATAGTGCCCCTCAGTAATCCCCTCACAGTAGTAGTGCCCCTCACTGACCTCACAATACTATTACCTCTCAGGGATCCCCTCACAGTAATAGTGCCCCTCAGTGATCCCCTCACAGTAATAGTGCCCCTCAGTGACCCCCTCACAGTAAAAGTGCCCCTCACTGACCTCACAGTAATAGTGCCCCTCAGTGACCCCCTCACAGTAATAGTGCCCCTAACTGACCTCACTTTAATAGTGCCCCTCACTGACCTCACAGTAATAGTGCTCCTCAGTGATCCCCTCATAGTAATAGTGCCCCTAAGTGACCTCCTCACATTAATAGTGCCCCTCAGTGACACCTCACAGTAATAGTGCCCCTCACTGACCCCTCACAGTAATAGTGTCCCTCAGTGACCTCCTCACAGTAATAGTGCCCCTCACTGACCTCACAGTAATAGTGCCCCTCACTGACCCCTCACAGTAATAGTGTCCCTCAGTGACCCACTCACAGCAATAGTGTCCCTCACTGACCTCACAGTAATAGTGTCCCTCAGTGACCTCCTCACAGTAATAGTGACCCTCACTGACCTCACAGCAATAGTGTCCCTCACTGACCTCACAATAATAGTGTCCCTCAGTGACCTCCTCACAGTAATAGTGTCCCTCAGTGTCCTCTTCACAATAATACTGCCCCTCAGTGATCTACTTATAGTAATAGTGTCCCTCAGTGATGCCCTCACAGCAAGTGTCCCTCAGTGACCCCCTCACACTAATACTGCCCCTCACTGTCCTCACAGTAATAGTGTCCCTCAGTGACCTCCTCACAGTAATAGTGCCCCTCAGTAATCCCCTCACAGTAGTAGTGCCCCTCACTGACCTCACAATACTATTACCTCTCAGGGATCCCCTCACAGTAATAGTGCCCCTCAGTGATCCCCTCACAGTAATAGTGCCCCTCAGTGACCCCCTCACAGTAAAAGTGCCCCTCACTGACCTCACAGTAATAGTGCCCCTCAGTGACCCCCTCACAGTAATAGTGCCCCTAACTGACCTCACTTTAATAGTGCCCCTCACTGACCTCACAGTAATAGTGCTCCTCAGTGATCCCCTCATAGTAATAGTGCCCCTAAGTGACCTCCTCACATTAATAGTGCCCCTCAGTGACACCTCACAGTAATAGTGCCCCTCACTGACCCCTCACAGTAATAGTGTCCCTCAGTGACCTCCTCACAGTAATAGTGCCCCTCACTGACCTCACAGTAATAGGGCCCCTCAGTGATCCCCTCACAGTAATAGTGCCCCTCAGTGACCCACTCACAGCAATAGTGTCCCTCACTGACCTCACAGTAATAGTGTCCCTCAGTGACCTCCTCACAGTAATAGTGACCCTCACTGACCTCACAGTAATAGTGCCCCTCACTGACCCCTCACAGTAATAGTGTCCCTTAGTGGTCTCCTCACATTACTAGTGTCCCTCAGTGACCTCCTCACAGTAATAGTGCCCCTCAGTGACACCTCACAGTAATAGTGCCCCTCACTGACCCCTCACAGTAATAGTGTCCCTCAGTGACCTCCTCACAGTAATAGTGCCCCTCACTGACCTCACAGTAATAGGGCCCCTCAGTGATCCCCTCACAGTAATAGTGCCCCTCAGTGACCCTCTCACAGCAATAGTGTCCCTCACTGACCTCACAATAATAGTGTCCCTCAGTGACCTCCTCACAGTAATAGTGTCCCTCAGTGTCCTCTTCACAATAATACTGTCCCTCAGTGATCTACTTATAGTAATAGTGTCCCTCAGTGATGCCCTCACAGCAAGTGTCCCTCAGTGACCCCCTCACACTAATACTGCCCCTCACTGTCATCACAGTAATAGTGTCCCTCAGTGACCTCCTCACAGTAATAGTGCCCCTCAGTGATCCCCTCACAGTAGTAGTGCCCCTCACTGACCTCACAATACTATTACCCCTCAGGGATCCCCTCACAGTAATAGTGCCCCTCAGTGATCCCCTCACAATAATAGTGCCCCTCAGTGACCCCCTCACAGTAAAAGTGCCCCTCAGTGACCCCCTCACAGTAATAGTGCCCCTAACTGACCTCACTTTAATAGTGCCCCTCGCTGACCTCACAGTAATAGTGCCCCTCAGTGACACCTCACAGTAATAGTGCCCCTCACTGACCCCTCACAGTAATAGTGTCCCTCAGTGACCTCCTCACAGTAATAGTGCCCCTCACTGACCTCACAGTAATAGGGTCCCTCAGTGATCCCCTCACAGTAATAGTGCCCCTCAGTGACCCACTCACAGCAATAGTGTCCCTCACTGACCTCACAGTAATAGTGTCCCTCAGTGACCTCCTCACAGTAATAGTGACCCTCACTGACCTCACAGTAATAGTGCCCCTCACTGACCCCTCACAGTAATAGTGTCCCTCAGTGGTCTCCTCACATTACTAGTGTCCCTCAGTGACCTCCTCACAGTAATAGTGCCCCTCAGTGATGCCCTCACAGTAAAAGTGTCCCTCACTTACCTCACAGAAATAGTGCTCCTCAGTGATCCCCTTATAGCAATAGTGTCCCTCAGTGACCTCCTCAAATTAATAGTGCCCCTCTGTGACCCTCAGTGACCTCGTCACAGTAATAGTGCCCCTCACTGACCTCACAGTAATAGTGCCCCTCAGTGATCCCCTCACAGTAAAAGTGCCCCTCACTTACCTCACAGTAATAGTGCCCCTCAGTGACCCCCTCACAGTAATAGTGACCCTCACTGACCTCACAGTAATAGTGCCCCTCAGTGATCCCCTCATAGTAATAGTTCCCCTATGTGACCTCCTCACATTATTAGTGCCCCTCAGTGACACCTCACAGTAATAGTGCCCCTCACTGACTCCTCACAGGAATAGTGTCCCTCAGTGACCTCCCCACAGTAATAGTGCCCCTCACTGACCTCACAGTAATTGGGCCCCTCAGTGATCCCCTCACAGTAATAGTGCCCCTCAGTGACCCCGTCACAGCAATAGTTTCCCTCACTGATCTCACAGTAATAGTGTCCCTCAGTGACCTCCTCACAGTAATAGTGCCCCTCACTGACCTCACAGTAATAGTGCCCCTCAGTGATCCCGTCACAGTAAAAGTGCCCCTCACTTACCTCACAGTAATAGTGCCCCTCAGTGACCTCCTCACAGTAATAGTGACCCTCACTGACCTCACAGTAATGGTGCCCCTCACTGACCCCTCACAGTAATAGTGTCCCTCAGTGATCTCCTCACATTAATAGTGTCCCTCAGTGACCTCTTCACAGTAATAGTGCCCCTCAGTGATCCCCTCACACTAATACTGCCCCTCAGTGACCCCCTCACAGTAATAGTGCCCCTTAGTGACCCCCTCACAGTAATAGTGCCCCTCAGTGACCTCACAATAATAGTGTCCCTCAGTGACCTCCTCACAGTAATAGTGTCCCTCAGTGACCTCTTCACAATAATACTGCCCCTCAGTGATCTACTTATAGTAATAGTGTCCCTCAGTGATCTCCTCACAGCAAGTGTCCCTCAGTGACCCCCTCACACTAATACTGCCCCTCACTGTCCTCACAGTAATAGTGTCCCTCAGTGACCTCCTCATAGTAATAGTGCCCTTCAGTGACCCCCTCACAGTAATAGTGCCCCTCACTGACCTCACAGTAATAGTGCCCCTCAGTGACCCCCTCACAGTAATAGTGTCCCTCAGTGACCTCCTCACAATATTACTGCCCCTCAGGGATCCCCTTATAGTAATAGTGTCCCTCAGTGATCCCCTCACAGTAGTAGTGCCCCTCACTGACCTCACAGTACTATTACCCCTCAGGGATCCCCTCACTGTAATAGTGCCCCTCAGTGACCCCCTCACGGTAAAAGTACCCCTCACTGACCTCACAGTAATAGGGCCCCTCAGTGATCCCCTCACAGTAATAGTGCCCCTCACTGACCTCACAGTAATAGTGCCCCTCAGTGACCCACTCACAGTAATAGTGCCCCCAACTGACCTCACTTTAATAGTGCCCCTCACTGACCTCACAGTAATAGTGCTCCTCAGTGATCCCCTCATAGTAATAGTGCCCCTAAGTGACCTCCTCACATTAATAGTGCCCCTCAGTGACACCTCACAGTAATAGTGCCCCTCAGTGATCTCCTCACATTAATAGTGTCCCTCAGTGACCCCCTCACAGTAATAGTGCCCCTCAGTGATACCCTCATAGTATTAGTGCCCCTCAGTGACCCCCTCACAGTAATAGTGCCCCTTAGTGACCGCCTCACAGTAATAGTGCCCCTCAGTGACCTCACAATAATAGTGTCCCTCAGTGACCTCCTCACAGTAATAGTGTCCCTCAGTGACCTCTTCACAATAATACTGCCCCTCAGTGATCTACTTATAGTAATAGTGTCCCTCAGTGATCCCCTCACAGCAAGTGTCCCTAAGTGACCCCCTCACACTATAACTGCCCCTCACTGTCCTCACAGTAATAGTGCCCCTCAGTGACCCCCTCACAGTAATAGTGCCCCTCACTGACATCACAGTAATAGTGCCCTCAGTGACCCCCTCACAGAAATAGTGCCCCTTAGTGACCCCCTCACAGTAATAGTGCCCCTCAGTGATCCCCTCACAGTAGTAGTGCCCCTCACTGACCTCACAATACTATTACCCTTCAGGGATCCCCTCACAGTAATAGTGCCCCTCAGTGATCCCCTCACAGTAATAGTGCCCCTCAGTGACCCCCTCACAGTAAAAGTGCCCCTCACTGACCTCACAGTAATAGTGCCCCTCAGTGACCCCCTCACAGTAATAGTGCCCCTAACTGACCTCACTTTAATAGTGCCCCTCACTGACCTCACAGTAATAGTGCTCCTCAGTGATCCCCTCATAGTAATAGTGCCCCTAAGTGACCTCCTCACATTAATAGTGCCCCTCAGTGACACCTCACAGTAATAGTGCCCCTCACTGACCCCTCACAGTAATAGTGTCCCTCAGTGACCTCCTCACAGTAATAGTGCCCCCCACTGACCTCACAGTAATAGGGCCCCTCAGTGATCCCCTCACAGTAATAGTGTCCCTCAGTGACCTCCTCACAGTAATAGTGCCCCTCACTGACCTCACAGTAATAGTGCCCCTCAGTGACCCCCTCACAGCAATAGTGTCCCTCACTGACCTCACAGTAATAGTGTCCCTCAGTGACCTCCTCACAGTAATAGTGACCCTCACTGACCTCACAGTAATAGTGCCCCTCACTGACCCCTCAAAGTAATAGTGTCCCTCAGTGGTCTCCTCACATTACTAGTGTCCCTCAGTGACCTCCTCACAGTAATAGTGCCCCTCAGTGATCCCCTCACAGTAAAAGTGTCCCTCACTTACCTCACAGAAATAGTGCTCCTCAGTGATCCCCTTATAGCAATAGTGTCCCTCAGTGACCTCCTCAAATTAATAGTGCCCCTCTGTGACCCTCAGTGACCTCGTCACAGTAATAGTGCCCCTCCCTGACCTCACAGTAATAGTGCCCCTCAGTGATCCCCTCACAGTAAAAGTGCCCCTCACTTACCTCACAGTAATAGTGCCCCTCAGTGACCCCTTCACAGTAATAGTGACCCTCACTGACCTCACGGTAATAGTGCCCCTCAGTGATCCCCTCATAGTAATAGTTCCCCTATGTGACCTCCTCACATTATTAGTGCCCCTCAGTGACACCTCACAGTAATAGTGCCCCTCACTGACCCCTCACAGTAATAGTGTCCCTCAGTGACCTCCTCACAGTAATAGTGCCCCTCACTGACCTCACAGTAATAGGGCCCCTCAGTGATCCCCTCACAGTAATAGTGCCCCTCAGTGACCCCCTCACAGCAATAGTTTCCCTCACTGACCTCACAGTAATAGTATCCCTCAGTGACCTCCTCACAGTAATAGTGACCCTCACTGACCTCACAGTAATGGTGCCCCTCACTGACCCCTCACAGTAATAGTGTCCCTCAGTGATCTCCTCACATTACTAGTGTCCCTCAGTGACCTCCTCACAGTAATAGTGCCCCTCAGTGATCCCCTCACAGTAAAAGTGCCCCTCGCTTACCTCACAGTAATAGTGCTATTCAGTGATCCCCTCATAGCAATAGTGTCCCTCAGTGACCTCCTCAAATTAATAGTGCCCCTCAGTGACCCTCAGTGACCTCCTCACAGTAATAGTGCCCCTCACTGACCTCACCGTAATAGTGCCCCTCAGTGATCCCCTCACAGTAAAAGTGCCCCTCACTTACCTCACAGTAATAGTGCCCCTCAGTGACCCCCTCACAGTAATAGTGACCCTCACTGACCTCACAGTAATTGTGCTCCTCAGTGATCCCCTCATAGTAATAGAGCCCCTAAGTCACCTCCTCACATTAATAGTGCCCCTCAGTGACCCCCTCACAGTATTAATGCCCCTCACTGACCCCTCACAGTAATAGTGTCCCTCAGTGATCTCCTCACATAATAATAGTGTCCCTCAGTGACCTCCTCACAGTAACAGTGCCCCGCAGTGATCCCCTCACAGTAAAAGTGCCCCTCACTTACCTCACAGTAATGGTGCCCCTCAGTGACCCCCTCACAGTAATAGTGAGCCTCACTGAACTCACAGTAATAGTGCTCCTCAGTGATCCCCTCATAGTAATAGTGCCCCTAAGTGACCTCCTCCCATTAATAGTGCCCCTCAGTGACCCCCTCACAGTAATAGTGCCCCTCACTGACCCCTCACAGTAATAGTGTCCCTTAGTGATCTCCTCACATTAATAGTGTCCCTCAGTGACCTCCTCAAAGTAATAGTGCCCCTCAGTGATCCCCTCATAGTAATAGTGCCCCCCAGTGACCCCCTCACAGTAATAGTGCCCCTTAGTGACCCCCTCACAGTAATAGTGCCCCTCAGTGACCTCACAATAATAGTGTCCCTCAGTGACCTCCTCACAGTAATAGTGTCCCTCAGTGACCTCTTCACAATAATACTGCCCCTTTGTGATCCCCTTATAGTAATAGTGTCCCTCAGTGATCCCCTCACAGCAATAGTGTCCCTCAGTGACCCCCTCACACTAATACTGCCCCTCACTGACCTCACAGTAATAGTTTCCCTCAGTGACCTCCTCACATTAATAGTGTCCCTTAGTGACTTTCTCACAGTAATAGTGCCCCTCAGTAATCCCCTCATAGTAATAGTGCCCATCAATGACCCCGCACAGTAATAGTGTCCCTTAGTGATCCCCTCATAGTAATAGTGTTTCTCAGTGACCTCACAATAATAGTGTCCCTCAGTGACCTCCTCACAGTAATAGTGTCCCTCAGTGACCTCCTCACAATAATACTGCCCCTCAGTGATCCCCTTATAGTAATAGTGTCCCTCAGTGATCCCCTTACAGTAATAGTGTCCCTCAGTGACCTCCTTACAGTAATAGTGCTCTTCAGTGACCCCCTCACAGTATTACTGCCTCTCACTGACCTCACAGTAATAGTGTCCCTCAGTGACCTCCTCACAGTAATAGTGCCCCTCAGTGACCCCCTCACAGTAATAGTGCCCCTCACTGACCTCACAGTAATAGTGCTCCTCAGTGATCCCCTCATAGCAATAGTGCCCCTCAGTGAACTTCTCAAATTAATAGTGCCCCTCAGTGACCCCCTCACAGTAATAGTGCCCCTCACTGACCCCTCACAGTAATAGTGTCCCTCAGTGACCTCTTCACAATAATACTGCCCCTCAGTGATTCCCTTATAGTAATAGTGTCCCTCAGTGATCCCCTCATAGCAATAGTGTCCCTCAGTGACCCCCTCACACTAATACTGCCCCTCACTGACATCACAGTAATAGTGTCCCTCAGTGACCTCCTCACAGTAATAGTGCCCCTCAGTGACCCCCTCACAGTAATAGTGCCCCTCACTGACCTCACAGTAATAGTGTCCCTCAGTGACCTCCTCACAGTAATAGTGTCCCTCAGTGACCTCCTCACAGTAATAGTGCCCCTCAGTGATCCCCTCATAGTAATAATGCCCCTCATTGACCCCCTCTCAGTAATAGTGCCCCTTAGTGACCCCCTCACAGTAATAGTGCCCCTTAGTGATCCCCTCACAGTAATAGTGTCCCTCAGTGACCTCACAATAATAGTGTCCCTCAGTGACCTCCTCACAGTAATAGTGTCCCTCAGAGATCCCCTTATAGTAATAGTGTCCCTCAGTGATCCCCTTACAGTAATAGTGTCCCTCAGTG
Organism: Eleutherodactylus coqui; assembly: GCF_035609145.1. Classification (NCBI taxonomy): domain Eukaryota; kingdom Metazoa; phylum Chordata; class Amphibia; order Anura; family Eleutherodactylidae; genus Eleutherodactylus; species Eleutherodactylus coqui. The sequence continues at coordinate 6,585,950 of NC_089840.1, read as the reverse complement.
ACCTCCTTACAGTAATAGTGCCCTTCAGTGACCCCCTCACAGTAATACTGCCCCTCACTGACCTCACAGTAATAGTGTCCCTCAGTGACCTCCTCACAGTAATGGTGCCCCTCAGTGACCCCCTCACAGTAATAGTGCCCCTCACTGACCTCACAGTAATAGTGCTCCTCAGTGATCCCCTCATAGCAATAGTGTCCCTCAGTGACCTTCTGAATTTCATAGAGCCCCTCAGTGACCCCCTCACAGTAATAGTACCCCTCACTGACCCCTCACAGTAATAGTGTCCCTCAGTGATCTCCTCACAGTAATAGTGTACCTCAGTGACCTCCTGACAATAATAGTGTCTCTCAGTGACCTCCTCACAATAATACTGCCCCTCAGTGATCCCCTTATAGTAATAGTGTCCCTCAGTGATCCCCTCACAGTAATAGTGTCCCTCAGTGACCTCCTAACAGTAATAGTGCCCTTCAGTGACCCCCTCACAGTAATAGTGCCCCTCACTGACCTCACAGTAATAGTGCCCCTCACTGACCTCCTCACAGCAATAGTGTCCCTCAGTAACCTCCTCACAGTAATAGTGTCCCTCAGTGACCTCCTCACAATAATACTGCCCCTCAGTGATCCTCTTATAGTAATAGTGTCCCTCAGTGATCCCCGCACTGTAATAGTGCCCCTCAGTGACCCCCTCACAGTAATAGTGTCCCTTAGTGACCTCCTCACAGTAATAGTGCCCCTCATTGACCCACTCACAGTAATAGTGCCCTCAGTGACCCCCGTCACAGTAATAGTGCCCCTCAGTGACCCCCTCACAGTAATAGTGACCCTCAGTGACCCCCTCACAGTAATAGTGTCCCTCAGTGACCCCCTCACAGTAATAATGCCCCTCAGTGACCCCCTTACAGTTTTAGTGTCCCTCAGTGACCCCCTCACAGTAATAGTGCCCCTCAGTGACCCCCTCACAGTAATAGTGCCCCTCAGTGACCCCCGTCACAGTAATAGTGCCCCTCAGTGATCCCCTCACAGTAATAGTGCCCCTCAGTGACCCCCTCACAGTAATAGTGTCCCTCAGTGACCTCCTCACAGTAATAGTGCCACTCGGTGACCTCCTCACAATAATACTGCCCCTCAGTGATCCTCTTATAGTAATAGTGTCCCTCAGTGACCTCCTCACAGTAATAGTGTCTCTCAGTGACCTGCTCACAATAATACTGCCCCTCAGTGATCCCCTTATAGTAATAGTGCCCCTCAGTGACCCCCTCACAGTAATAGTGTCCCTCAGTGACCCCCTCACAGTAATATTACCCCTCAGTGACCCCCTCACAGTAATAGTGCCCCTCAGTGACCCCCGTCACAGTAATAGTGGCCCTCAGTGATCCCCTCACAATAATACTGCCCCTCAGTGATCCCCTTATAGTAATAGTGACCCTCAGTGACCTCCTCACAGTAATAGTGTCTCTCAGTGACCTCCTCACAATAATACTGCCCCCCAGTGATCCCCTTATAGTAATAGTGTCCCTCAGTGACCCCCTCACAGTAATAGTGCCCCTCATTGAATGTCTTACAGTTATTATGCCCGTTGTTGAACCCCTCACAGTAATAGTGCCCCTCATTGAATGTCTTACAGTTATTATGCCCGTTGTTGAACCCCTCACAGTAATAGTACCCTTAGTGATCCCCACTCAAACTAATAGTGCCCCTCAGTGACTCTCTCACAGTAAAAGTGCCCATGCATACTCTGCTTAGTAATAATGCTCTCCTCAATATTAATGAAGCCCCCCCACAGTAATAATGCTCCTGCTCAGTAATGTCCTCTTTCGCTCCCTTTGCTGCTCCTGTTCCCTTCTCATTTCTAAGCAGCGCAGTCACGTGATCGCTGCAGCCAATTTCCTGCCTCGGCATTTCCTGATGCCAGTAATAGGTTGCAGCAATTACAACTAGGTGGCACTTGATTGCCTATCTGGTAGTGGCAGCGCATCGCCAGTGGGTGAGTACAAGCTGTTTCTTACTTTATGCCATTCTCAGCTGCCCCTGTGGGACCAGTTTCCTGTTCCGGGGACAGCGAGACGGCCGCCAACATCCAGGACGGTTGGTGGCATTCTGGACTCTCATGAACTATCCAGATGGCGGCTACAAGGAATGTCAAAGTAGTCTTCAATGAAAACCGTGTGGCTTCATGTCTCCTTAGTCAGTTGAGGGGATGCGGGGAGTCAGACCCCAGCGGTCACATTCTGGGTGCTCCCTGCAGCGGCAGCACCCTGGCATTGTTTGCCCGCTTCACACTGGAAGATGCATTGCCAGTAACCATGATTTTAACTGCAGCGCGAATCAACTGACAAAGAGGCATTTGCTTGTTCATTGGCTCATCGGAGGAAGACTCCGGCAGCCCGTTACAGATAGTCGCCTTCTTACAAACAGGTTCCGTTCCAGGAGGTTGGTCATAAGTGCATTTGTTCATATGTCCGTACAGGGGTTTATATGGAGGGTGACCCTACTCCATACAATGTGGGTGCTGGCTGTTTCTTACAGTCGCCAGCCGCCCACAACAGCTCCGATTAGCCGCACCGCTCATCAGAGCTGTTAACCCTTTAAATGCCGCCATCAGTTCTGACCGCGGCATTTAAATACCCTGATCGATGTTAGGGGGTCCCACACTGCCTCGCCGCGATAAGATTGCACGTTGTCGTGCTGTTGCCATGACAGCCGGGGGCTTTCTGAAAAACCCCAGGGCTGCCATTGCAGAGTACCTACCAAGTCGTGCTTCAGATTCCAGACAACTTTGTTCGTATGTAGTGAAGTTCGTAACTTGAACGCTCACTAGCAGGGGACTGTCTGTGGTCGGGCAAATGAACGTTCCTATAAGGATAAGCCATCAGTTTTAAAGCCCCCTTAACCCTTTCCAATCCACTGTCTGACGTCTAAAGACATTTCTGATTGAAGGCTGTACAGCTCCGATGTTAGAAGATGTCCAACAGGGTATTCTTACTGTATATTACTGGCCGCTCTGTTGTTGGGGACCTCTCCAGCATGTCCTATACCACAGTACTGGCTCTAGCCAGCAGATGGCGCCATTGTATAATGGCAGAAAGGGAAAGCCCCCTAGGAAAACCCTGAATCCAAAATTTGATTACAAAGGGTTAATAATGTTATAAGACCCCTGGGACTAAGTCACCAACACTGTTTTCATATTCTGATTTTACATTTTTTCATTCATTTGTCTGTACGTGGGGGTGGTCATAATATTAGGCTTAGTGGTAAGTGTGCAGGGAGGAGGAGGGGGTGAGCTGTGACATCACCTATTGTGAATGGTGAATCCTGTGTTATCTATATATAGGTGTCTCCTCTCAGTGTAATCCTGTCTGTACAGGGAGGGGAGGAGGTGAGCTGTGACTATTGTGAATGGTGGATCCTGTGTTATCTATATATAGGTGTCTCCTCTCAGTGTAATCCTGTCGGTACAGGGAGGGGAGGAGGTGAGCTGTGACTATTGTGAATGGTGGATCCTGTGTTATCTATATATAGGTGTCTCCTCTCAGTGTAATCCTGTCTGTGATGATAATGAGATGACGGCTGAGAAGTTTTCTCTACAGAATAGGAAGTGTCAGACTATTATTCTGCTTAGTGGTCACTATGCAGGGAGGAGAGGAGGTGAGCTGTGACTATTGTGAATGGTGGACCCTGTGTTATCTATATATAGGTGTCTCCTCTCAGTGTAATCCTGTCTGTGCAGGGAGGGGAGGAGGTGAGCTGTGACTATTGTGAATGGTGGCTCCTGTGTTATCTACATACAGATGTCACCTCTCAGTGTAATCCTGCCTGTGATGATAATGAGATGATGGATGAGAAGCAGGAAATGTCAGCCTATTATTAGGCCTAGTAGTCAGGGTGAGAACTGCAGGACTTCAGGATTTTTTTAAATACAGATTGTTACTGTAAATTATAAAAATTCACCAAAAATTCTTTAAAAAATATGTTTAACACAACAATGTGATTTATATTCTGATGACACATTCCATTTAATTACTACACGTTTCACATGTTTGTGTTTCTTTTTTGGCGCAGCGACCGCTCTGATACGATTTTGGTATTCTTCGGCTGTGTCTACCTACAAGACGCAGTTTGTCCTGTTTCGTATTACATGAGGGATCGTCCCCAGATGAAGGCGAATAACGGATATCAACAGGAATCAATGTCTCCCGCGCCGGCTGTTGGGCCCTATTACATGCCAATTAATGGGTAGCAGATAAAAGTCTTGGCCAGCGGCGCTGCTTCCTATCAGGTGTCTTAATGAGTGCCGATAACTAACAGTTTCATTATCTGCCGGACAATGGCTGGCAGGGCGCAGCGGCTTGGCACGGCTATTGCTGCATTAGTAGGATGAAGTTATGTGAAGCGTGTAAAGTTCCGGCGTGATTATCACACGCCTAATGCGCGGTATATTCCCTGATACGGCGTGACGCAGCAGCTTCCGCCCAGTTGTCACTCCGTATCATGGACTCTCCATCAGGTGTCGAGGCAAATGATTTCATCTGACATTCCGGCTATTATCACCTCTGATGTGTCCGGATATTCAAGAGCTTATTGTACTCGGATGGTTATTAAGCGGTGAGTCAGTAGCCACTGAGACATGACTGCATCCCCCCGGACCACCTGCTCCAAGCTGTGAGAGCTCCTTAAAGGAGTCGGTGGTTCATAGATTGTACAAGTGCAGCTCGCAGTATCAGCACCCACCCATGTAAATGAAGAGCTGGTGATACATGAGAGAAAGCGGGGATCATAAGGGAGGGGGTTTGGGATGTTCTATTGGTTGTCCACCCTCTCATAAGAGATCAACTAAGTAGGGTAGGAATGCGCTACAAGGTCTTCAAAACTCCAACGTAGCTTCACAAGTACCCGATCCACGTATTAACAGGAGAGCTGCAGGACATTAAAAACGGTTTCCCTTATAAAGGGTAACCCTCACAAAGAAATATATAACACAATGATGTTAGAAAATATGTCTCCGCGCTGCGTGGTACTTGAGTTATATGTGTGGGTACTCTTTATCTTTAGCGGTAAGCATAAAGGCGAGTAGCGGTATAAGAAAGACACTTACTGGACAGGAGGGGGGTGTGTGTGGTACAGAAGCCCCTCCTTGAAGTGCTGACTCCAATCACTGACGAAGGTACACACCGGTGTACTGGGTAAAATCCAAGGTTTATTTCATAATCCACCGATTGTGGAAAACGTAACAGGCAACGCGTTTCGGTGTCTAAGTGACACCTTTCTCAAGCCAATGAAGAGATACTTGTCAACTTTTGAGAATGGACATCAGGGAAATTCTGAAAGGTAGCAAATGGACCACTGTACATCACATGGACGCATCTGAATCACACATGGTGCATATGATCGCCTCCATCACACCCTAAATATAAACACTAGACCCCATAAAGGTACAGACCCCAGTGCAGATGTCATAAACTAATACAGATCCCAGAACCCCTAAACAAGCACAGAGCCTAGTCCACATATAATAAACTAATACAGACCTCAAACCAGATCCTGTAAACAATACAAACCCCAGATTAGACCTGCTAAACTAACAAAGACCCCCCAGACTCCTAAACAAATATAAACCCCAGGCTACCATGACCTAATACTGACTCCAGACCCCTAAAGTAATATAGACCCCAGACTAGACCCTTAAACTAATATAGACCCTGGACTAGACCCCCTAAACTAATACAGACCCCAGATTAGACCCCTAAACTAATATAGACCCGAGACCAGACCCCTAAACTAATACAGACCCGAGACCAGACCCCTAAACTAATATAGACCCTGGACTAGACCCCCTAAACTAATACAGACCCCAGATTAGACCCCTAAACTAATATAGACCCGAGACCAGACCCCTAAACTAATATAGACCCGAGACCAGATCCTAAACTAATATAGACCTCAGACCAGAACCCTAAACTAATACAGACCCCCGACACCAGACCCCTTAGCTAAAGCAGACCCTAGACTAGACTCCCTAAATGAATACAGACCCCCTAGACAAGTACAGAGCCCAGGCTAGATATCATTAAATAGTACAGACCTCAGACCAGACCTGAGAGTATCCGCTGCTCTCCATTGCTGTCTTTCCTCCTCTTCGCCCACACACCCTCTGTATCACTTCCTGTCCCCTCTCTGAGACCACCTTGCTGGGCTCCTCCCCCTCTAAAATTAACAGACACTAATATATTAATCTGGTTGTCAAACTTAAAAAAATTAAATTAGGAGGTAAATTTACAAAAAAAACCACTCACCTCTTTCACTAACCCCCGCCATTCCGGTCTGTGTCACTCTGGTCCTGCAATTAGTTCCAGGTAGCTTGATCATGTGATTGCTGCAGCCAATCCCCAGCCTTGTTGGTGCTATGGCTGAAGACAGTGATTGGCTGCAGCAGTCACATGTTGGGTGGGCTGTTATTGTGAGCGGTATGGACCGGAGCAGCGGTGGGTATAGGCTGCTTTTATTTTACCTTACTCCCAGCCCCGCCTGCAGGACAAACCTCCGGACTCAGGATGTAAGGGGGGGTTGACTTTAAGCTGTTACTGTTCTATACTATACTGTTATTATATTAGTATCTCTGTGTAAACGGTGCTGTGGATGAGATGGTAGAGCGGCATTGTGCATCGATGCGGCATGATTTGCTGCCTGATTGCAGCTCAAGGCTCCAGGGTGGGGCTACATTGATACAAGGGTCTGGTCTGCATAGGAACATGGTAGACCGTGGATGACACAGAAGTAACTCTATGGAGGGATGCTGGTGACCGCACTGCTAGCGTGGGGAAGTATTTCACTGTGTGGAGAAACATCTCTGTTACTGCATCACATCTCCTCCGCCTCGTTGGAGTCCCACCGGTTGAGCTGCTAGACCGAATTCCTTGTGTTCCATGTTTAATAAACTGAGTTTGGAGCATCAGCGTATGGCCTGTGCTGCTCATGTGCCCCCTCTCCAGCTGGTGCCAGGGCAGCCAAGATCGGGCTACCAACGGTACAGCTCAACACTCCCGGCCTATGCAGAAGAGTATGCCATGCCTCCTGTCGCTCCCTACAGGTAAGCCCAGAACTTGGAGAGGCCTCCGGATGCCACCGGGGCTCACCAGACAGTGGGACAGTCCGCTACATCTGTCCCGCTGAGTGCAGGATAGTTGGAGACATGAGCTAATTATCTTTTGGGGAGACCTAATTCTGGCTTTTGCTATTTGTTCTAGGTACGCCCCGGCCTGTTGTGCTTCTTTTTGCAGATAGCATGTTATCAGCAGGAAAATCTGGATCACCAAAACAGCAACGACAAACAGCAACGACAAACAGCAACGACAAACAGCAACAACCAACAGCACTGCTGCTCGGCCGCAACTTTAATGTTTTCCTATGGGTAAAAATAGTTGTAAGCAACCTTGCAAACTTCACAAAAAACTTGATGCTATCACACTTGTGCAATGCTCGAAGGTCACTGGTGGCTTTATTTCCATCGGGAAATATTCCAGTCACGTTGTGGTCTCAGAAAACTTCTTACTTATTTCTAGTAGCTGCTGATTTTCTGCCTCATGTGACCTAATTAAAAAAAATGAGAGCAAAAAAAAACATCACCAACCATAAAGCAAAACAAGTCCAGCCAATCCGATCATTCTGCATCCTGGTGATCGACATAAAGTTACAAACCAGCAAATTCTTTCTGGCCGTTCTCTGATTCTGTGTTTTTCTACATCCATGTGCAG